>NC_057809.1:181326259-181626259 GCF_018294505.1 Triticum aestivum | reverse complement strand
TAATGCAGGTACCGTGACTTGCACGGAGGTAAGGACAGTGGACACATAGTAGACCGGCTTTTGAAGGGGGAATTTATGTCCGTCCGTTTCTCGTTCGACGACGAGCACTGCGCTTACGACCTGATGGGTTGCTGCAACGTATAATAGCATTGGTTCACCAATGTTTGGCGCGGCCAGGACTGGGTTTGTTGCCAAGATGGATTTTATTTCATCGAGTCCGGCCGTGGCTGCATCCATCCACTCGAAGTGTTCGGTGCATCGAAGGAGGCGGTAAAGGGGTAGGGCCTTTTCTCCCAAGCGGGAGATAAAGCGGCTTAGAGCCGCCACGCATCCGGTTAATTTTTGTATTTGTTTGAGGTCCTTCGGGATATCCAATTGTGACAGAGCTCGGATCTTGGCTGGATTTGCTTCAATTCCTCTACTGGATACAATGAAGCCCAAGAGCGTTCCGGCTAGAACGCCGAAAACGCATTTTTCCGGGTTGAGCTTGATGTCGTATGTTCGGAGGTTACCGAATGTTAGCCTCAAGTCGTCTACTAGAGATTCGACATGTCTTGTTTTAACGACCACACCATCTACGTATGCCTCCACTGTTTTGCCGATCTGGTTTGCCAGACATGTCTGAATCATGCGCTGATATGTTGCGCCGGCGTTTTTGAGCCTGAATGGCATTGTGTTGAAGCATAATGGGCCGTATGGTGTGATGAATGCCGTTGCAGCTTGGTCTGACTCTGCCATCTTTATTTGATGGTAGCCGGAGTATGCGTCGAGGAAACACAACGAATCGTGTCTTGCGGCAGCGTCGATAATTTGATCGATGCGGGGGAGAGGGAAGGGATCCTTTTGGCAAGCCTTGTTAAGGTCTTTAAAATCAACATACAGGCGCCAGGATTTGTCCTTCTTTGGTACCATCACCAGGTTTGCTAGCCAGTCCGGGTGTATTATATCTTTGATGAATTCGGCCTCCAGTAGCTTGGTTAGTTCCTCTCCCATGGCCTGTCTCTTAGGTTCGGAAAAACACCGAAGAGCCTGTTTGACTGTCTTGAATCCTTTTAGGATATTTAAGCTGTGTTCGGCCAGCCTACGTGGGATTCCTGGCATGTCTGAAGGGTGCCAGGCGAAAATGTCCCAGTTCTCTCGTAGGAACTCTCGCAGTGCGGCGTCTGCATCAGGGTTTAACTGTGCTCTGATGGAAGCTGTTTTATTGGGGTCCGTTGGGTGGACCTGGAATTTGACTATTTCATCCGCCGGTTTAAAGGAGGTGGACTTGGATCTTTTGTCGAGTATCACATCGTCCCTATTCACCATGGAGCGCAGCGCAGTCAGTTCCTCAGCCGGTAGGGCTTCAGATAGTGCCTCGAGGGCCAGTGCGGCTGTCTTGTTTTCGGCGCGGAGTGCTATGTCCGGATCACTAGCGAGAGTGATGATTCCGTTAGGCCTGGGCATCTTGAGCTTCATGTACCCGTAATGGGGTATTGCTTGGAAGATTGTAAACGCTTCCCGCCCTAGCAGAGGTGATATCCGCTACTAAACGGGGCCACTTGGAACGTGACCTCTTCGGACCTGTAATTATCCGGCGTGCCGAACACCACATCTAGTGTGATTTTTCCTGTACAGCGCGCTTCCCGACTGGGGATTATTCCTCTAAAGGTTGTGCTGCTTCGCTCAATGCGGTTCCAGTCTATTTCCATTTTTTGAAGGGTTTCCTCATAAATGAGGTTCAATCCGCTGCCGCCATCCATGAGTACCTTGGTAAGACGAAAGCCGTCCACTATTGGACTGAGGACCAATGCGGCTGGTGCTCGGGCCGTTCGGAATTTAGGTTCATCACTAGCGTTAAAAGTAATAGCCATGTCACTCCATGGGTTTATTGTTGCTACTTGGTAGACTTCAGCAAGGCTACGGAGTGTTCTTTTTCACATATTATTTGATGCCAAAGTCTCGAAGATTGTTGATACCGTACTGGTGTCTCTGGGGTGGCTTTCTGTGGCTTCTGGAATTAGAAGATCTTCGCCAATTTTTGCCTCCTATCGGAGTATCCAACATGCTCTAAGGCTATGAGTTGGTGTGGCGCCCTCTGCACTTTGAGTTTTTACAGGGTCCATTAAGCCATCCTTCCAGCACGGTTCCATGCCCTGTAGAGGGCTTTTGCTTTTTGGTATTGAACCCGGGTGTCTGGCGATGATGCACCCTTTTATTTCGGACTGGGTTTGTATTCAAGGCCGGATTGTCCCAAAAATTTATTTCGGTTTTCCAGGCGCTTTCCATCGCACAGTACTTTCGTACTATGGACGCCAAGTCAGCGAAGCGTGTAATATCACAACGACTAATGGCGTTGAGGATTCCCTTGTCCGTGCAATTATTGCAGAAGAATGAAATTGTGTCTTCCTCGCGACAGTCCTTTATCCTGTTCATAACCAGGAGGAATCTGGGCAGTAATGATGTACTGTTTCTTCGGGCTCTTGCCTAATTTGAGATAGATCGCTTATGTACGGGTGGGTGGGTGGAATCAAATCCTAAACCTCACCCAATCTGAGACCCAGGGGCCAAGGAGTTTTCGAACTCGGAAGTTTGGATTCTTGGATGCTGTCCAATAAATCTAGCCCATCGCCCGACTTTAAGTTCAGGTCTTGAGTGACGTCCTCCCCTCTGCGGGTATCCGGCTTGGAGGGATCGGGAATCCGGACATAGCTAGTCCTTAAGATAGATGAAGGGTCGCCGCACTGTCCCTCTACCACGGCAACGTGATGGGTGACCTAGGGAGAGTTAATCTCTCTCAGATCGGGTTTAGGCCCAATCTGGTCATAATCCGTAGCGACTCCCTGCGCGGCGAAGCGATCCAAGAGCTCATTTAGGGAAGAGAGCTCCATTGGATCTAGCTGCTCGGCGAATTCTAAGCTGACGTGAAGATTGCTTTCGATGACCCAAGAGGTCATTGTCGGCATAGCAGCCGAACGGGCGGTCATAAGGAAACCACCTAGCCTGAGAGTCTGGCCGACGGCCAAAGCTCCCTTAGCAACGGTGCCGTCTTTAAATACGGGATGAGGGATCCTTCCTGATGGTGACGGCACAAAGGAACTCTCAATGAAAGCACCAATGTCGGTGTCAGAACCGGTGGATCTCGGGTAGGGGGTCCCGAACTGTGCGTCTAGGCGGATGGTAACAGGACGCAGGGGACACAATGTTTTACCCAGGTTCGGGCCCTCTTGATGGAGGTAAAACCCTACGTCTTGCTTGATTAATATTGATGATATGGGTAGTACAAGTGTAGATCTACCACGAGATCAAGGAGGCTAAACCCTAGAAGCTAGCCTATGGTATGATTGTTGTTCTTACGGACTAAAACCCCCCGGTTTATATAGACACCGGAGAGGGCTAGGGTTACACAGAGTCGGTTACAATGGTAGGAAATCTACATATCCGTATCGCCAAGCTTGCCTTCCACGCCAAGGAAAGTCCCTTCCGGACACGTGACGAAGTCTTCAATCTTGTATCTTCATAGTCCAGGAGTCCGGCCGAAGGTATAGTTCGGCTATCCGGACACCCCCTAATCCAGGACTCCCTCATGGAGCATGACTAAACTATATGATTTTGTAGGGATGAACTTTCTTTGGCCATGTTACTTTAAGAAAACATAATTGCTTTGTTGGTTTGCTTGAAGTATTATTATTTTTATGTCAATATGAACTTTTGTCTTGAATCTTCCTAATCTGAATATTCATACCACAATTAAGAAGATTTGCATTGAAATTATGCCAAGTAGCACTCCGCATCAAAAATTCTATTTTTATCATTTACCTACTCGAGGACGAGCAGGAATTAAGCTTGGGGATGCCTGAGACGTTTCCAACGTATCTATAATTTTTGATTGCTCCATGCTATATTATCTACTGTTTTGGACTATATTGGGCTTTATTTTCCACTTTTATATTATTTTTTGGACTAACCTATTAACCGGAGGCCCAGCCCAGAATTGCTGTTTTTTTGCCTATTTCAGTGTTTCGCAGAAACGGAATATCAAACGGAGTCCAAACAGAATAAAACCTTCAGGAACGTGATTTTCTCACCGAGCGTGATCCAGGAGACTTGGACCCTACGCCAAGACATCAGAGAGGCGGTCATGAGGGTGGGGGCGCCCCCCTAGGGCACGCCCCTGCCTCGTGGGCCCCTTGGTGCTCCACCGACGTACTCCTTCCTCCTATATATACCTACGTACCCCCAAACGATCAGAACAGGAGCCAAAAACCTGATTCCACCGCCGCAACTTTCTATATCCACGAGATCCCATCTTGGGGCCTTTCCGGAGCTCCGCCGGAGAGGGAAGTTATCACGGAGGGCTTCTACATCATCATAGCCCCTCCGATGAAGTGTGAGTAGTTTACCTCAGACCTTCGGGTCCATAGTTAGTAGCTAGATGGCTTCTTCTCTCTTTTTGGATCTCAATACAAAGTTCTCCCCCTCTCTCGTGGAGATCTATTCGATGTAATCTTCTTTTTGCGGTGTGTTTGTTGAGACCGATGAATTGTGGGTTTATGATCAAGTCTATCTATGAATAATATTTGAATCTTATCTGAATTCTTTTATGTATGATTGGTTATCTTTGCAAGTCTCTTCGAATTATCCGTTTGGTTTGGCCAACTAGATTGGTAGTTCTTGCCATGGGAGAAGTGCTTAGCTTTGGGTTCGATCTTGCGGTGTCCTTTCCCAGTGACAGAAGGGGCAGCAAGGCACGTATTGCATCGTTGCCATCGAGGATAACAAGATGGGGTTTATTTCATATTGCATGAATTTATCTCTCTACGTCATGTCATCTTGCTTAAAGCGTTACTCTGTTTTTAACTTAATACTCTACATGCATGCTGGATAGCGGTCGATGAGTGGAGTAATAGTAGTAGATGCAGAATTGTTTCGGTCTACTTGTCACGGACGTGATGCCTATATACATGATCATGCCTAGATATTCTCATAACTATGCTCAATTCTGTCAATTGCTCAACAGTAATTTGTTCACCCACCATAGAATACTTATGCTCTTCAGAGAAGCCACTAGTGAAACCTATGGCCCCCGGGTCTATTCTCATCATATCAATCTCCATCACTTTAATCTTGCTTTGCTTTTTACTTTGCCTTTTACTTTTCACTTTGCATCTTTATACCAAAAATACCAAAAATATTATATCTACTAGATCTCACTCTCCTAAGTGACCGTGAAGGGATTGA
This sequence comes from Triticum aestivum, assembly GCF_018294505.1. Lineage (NCBI taxonomy): Eukaryota > Viridiplantae > Streptophyta > Magnoliopsida > Poales > Poaceae > Triticum > Triticum aestivum. Next base: position 181,621,039 of record NC_057809.1, on the reverse strand, counting down.
CAACCCCTAATCGCATTGGTTGTGAGTAGCTATCGTTTTGTGCAGGTACGAGGGACTTGAGCGTGGCCTCCTACTGGATTGATACCTTGGTTCTCAAAAACTGAGGGAAATACTTACGCTACTTTGCTGCATCATCCCTTCCTCTTCGGGGAAATCCAATGCAAGCTCAAGAGATAGCACAAGCCCCGACGCAATAGGCATAAGTGTCGAAACAACGGTGACAATACTGATGACATGGCGGTCAATGCCGGATTCAGTGGCTCCAAGTCCGATCAGCGAAAGAAGCCATATAAAAGGAAAAATCCGGGCTCTTCCAGCTTGGACCACATACTCGATCGTCCATGTCAGATCCATGGCACCCCTGATAAACTAGCCAATCATAACCACCGGAGTTGTTGGGTATTTAAACAGGCCGGCAAGTTAAATGCCGAAGACAAGGAGAAGGGGTCGCAAAGCGAGAATGAAGACGAGGAGCCCCGTCCGCCGAACACAGGGAGGCAGAAGAAGTCCCCCCCCCCCAAGGTTAAAACGGTGAACATGATATACATTACCCATATCCCCAAGAGGTAGCGCAAACGTGCGCTCAGGGACATCTATGCGATAGAGCCAGTCATCCCAAAATTCAACCCATGGTCGTCCTGCCCGATTACCTTCGACCACGGGGATCATCCGACTAGTATCCGTCACGGTGGTTCAACCGCACTGGTCCTTGACCCAATTATTTATGGATTCCACCTCACGCGAGTCCTCATGGACGGTGGCAGCAGCCTCAACCTGCTCTATCAAGATACAGTCCGCAAAATGGGCATCGATCCCTCAAGGATCAAGCCCACAAAAACTACCTTTAAAGGAGTAATACCAGGTGTAGAGTCCCGCTGCACGGGTTCAATCACATTGGAAGTTGTCTCCGGATCTCCGGACAACTTCCGAAGCGAAGAACTGATCTTCGATATCGTCCCCTTCCGCACTGGCTATCACGCACTGCTTTGACGAACTGCATTTGCTCGAGTCAATGCGGTGCCACACTATGCTTATCTCAAGCTTAAGATGCCCGGACCACGCGGTGTCATAACAGTCAATGGAAACACGGAGTGTTCCCTCCATACCGAGGAGCACACCGCGACCCTGGCAGCAGAAGTACAGAGCGGCCTTGCCAACCAGAACCTTAATTCGGTGGCCAAGCTCCCGGACACTACCAAACGAGTCCGGACTACTCTGCAGCAGGACAATCCAACTCGTCAGGAGCTCGACTAGCAATTTGGCCTCCGTCTCAGTCCCGACCAAATGGTGGTGTACATACCGCGCATACATAACTACGCACTCAAAATACCATGGGCATAGACGGAGACGTAACTGAAGGAAATATGCCCTAAAGGCAATAATAAAGTTATTATTTATTTCCTTATTTCATGATAAATGTTTATTATTCATGCTAGAATTGTATTAACCGGAAACATAATACATGTGTGAATACATAGACAAACATAGTGTCACTAGTATGCCTCTACTTGACTAGATCATTGATCAAAGATGGTTAAGTTTCCTAGCCATAGACATGAGTTGTTATTTAATCAACGGGATCACATCATTAGGAGAATGATGTGATTGACATGACGCATTTTGTTAGCTTAGCACTTATCATTTAAGTTTACCGCTATTGCTTTCTTCATGACGTATATATGTTCCTATGACTATGAGATTATGCAACTCCCGAATACCGGAGGAACACTTTGTGTGCTACCAAACGTCACAACGTAACTGGGTGATTATAAAGGTGCTCTACAGGTGTCTCCGATGGTGTTCATGGAGTTGGCATAGATCAAGAATAGGATTTGTCACTCCGATTGTCGGAGAGGTATCTCTGGGCCCTCTCGGTAATGCACATCACTATAAGCCTTGCAAGCAATGTGACTAATGAGTTAGTTGAGGGATTATGCATTACGGAATGAGTAAAGAGACTTGTCCGTAACGAGATTGAGCTAGGTATTGGGATACCGACGATCGAATCTCAGGCAAGTAACATACCAATGACAAAGGGAACAACGTATATTGTTATGCGGTTTGACCGATAAAGATCTTCGTCAAATATGTAGGAACCAATATGAGCATCCAGGTTCCGCTATTGGTTATTGACCGGAGACATGTCTCGGTCATGTCTACATAGTTCTCGAACCCGTAGGGTCCGCACGCTTAAAGTTCTGTGACGATCGGTATTATGAGTTTATATGTTTTGATGTACCGAAGGTAGTTCGGAGTCCCGGATATGATCACGGACATGACGAGGGGACTCAAAATGGCTGAGACATAAATATTGATATATTGGAAGCCTACATTTGGACATCGGAAGAGTTCCGGGTGAAATCGGGATTTTACCGGAGAGCCGGAGGGGTTACCGGAACCCCCAGGGGGTTAATGGGCCTTGTTGGGCCCTAGTGGAGAGAGAGAGGGGCCGGCCAGGGTAGGTCGCGCGCCCTCTCCCCCTCTGGTCCGAATTGGACTAGGATAGGGGGGCGGCGCCCCCCTTTCCTTCTCCTTCTCCCCCTTCCTTTCCCCTGCCCAGTAGGAGTAAGAAAGAGGGGAATCCTACTCCTACTAGGAGGAGGATTCCTCCTCGTGGCGCGCCCTCTAGGGCCGGTTGGCCTCCCCCCTTGCTCCTTTATATACAGGGGCAGGGGGGCACCTCTAGACACACAAGTTGATCATTGATCTCTCCCAGCCGTGTGCGGTGCCCCCTCCACCATAATCCTCCTCGGTCATACTGTAGCGGTGCTTAGGCGAAGCCCTGCAATAGTAGCTTCATCAACATCGTCACCACGCCATCGTGCTGACGAAACTCTTCCCTGAGCTCTACTAGATTGTGAGTTCACGGGACGTCACCGAGCTGAACGTGTGCTGAACGCGGAGGTGTCATACGTTTGGTACTAAGGATCGGTCGATCGTGAAGACTTACGACTACATCAACCACGTTTTCATAACGCTTCCACTTAACGGTCTACGAGGGTACATGGATGACACTCTCCCCTCTCATTGCTATGCATCACCATGATCTTGCGTGTGTGTAGGATTTTTTTTGAAATTACTACATTCCCCAATAGTGGCATCCGAGTCAGGTTTATGTGTAGATGTTATATGCACGAGTAGAACACAAGTGAGTTGTGGGCGGTACAAGTCATACTGCTTACCAGCATGTCATACTTTGTTTCAGCGGTATTGTTGGATGAAGTGGCCCGGACCGACATTGCGCCTACGCTTACGCAAGACTGGTTCTACTGACGTGCTTTGCACACAGGTGGCTGGTGGGTGCCAGTTTCTCCAACTTTAGTTGAGCCGAGTGTGGCTACGCCCGGTCCTTGAGAAGGTTAAAACATCACTAACTTGACGAACTATTGTTGTGGTTTTGATGCGTAGGTAAGAACGGTTCTTGCTCAGCCTGTAGCAGCCACGTAAAACTTGCAACAACAAAGTAGAGGACGTCTAACTTGTTTTTGCAGGGCATTATGTGATGTGATATGGTCAAGACATGATGCTATATTTATTGTATGAGATGATCATGTTTTGTAACAGAGTTATCGGCAACTGGCAGGAGCCATATGGTTGTCGCTTTATTGTATGCAATGCAATCACCCTGTAATTGCTTCACTTTATCACTAAGCGGTAGCGATAGTCGTAGAAGCAATAGTTGGCGAGACGACAACGATGCTATGATGGAGATCAAGGTGTCACGCCGGTGACGATGGTGACCATGACAGTGCTTTGGAGATGGAGATCAAACGCACAAGATGATGATGGCCATATCATATCACTTATATTGACTGCATCTGATGTTTATCCTTTATGCATCTTATTCTTCTTTGTTTGACGGTAGCATTATAAGATGATCTCTCACTAAATTTCAAGGTAAAAGTGTTCTCCCTGAGTATGCACCATTGCCAAAGTTCATCGTGCCGAAACACCACGTGATGATCGGGTGTGATAACCTCAACGTTCATCTACAACGGGTGTAAGACGGTTTTACACACGCAGAATACTCGGGTTAAACTTGACGAGCCTAGCATATGCAGATATGGCCTCAGAACGCTGAGACCGAAAGGTCGAGCGTGAATCATATAGTAGATATGATCAACATAGTGATGTTCACCATTGAAAACTACTCCATTTCACGTGATGATCGGTTGTGGTTTAGTTGATATGGATCACATGATCACTTAGATGATTAGAGGGATGTCTATATAAGTGGGAGTTCTTAAGTAATATGATTAATTTAACTTAAATTTATCATGAACTTAGTACCTGATAGTATTTTGCTTGTCTATGTTATTGCAGATAGATGGCCCATGCTGTTTTCCGTTGAATTTTAATGCGTTCCTTGAGAAAGCAAAGTTGAAAGATGATTGTAGCAATTACACGGACTGGGTCTGTAACTTGAGGATTATCCTCATTGCTGCATAGAAGAATTACGTCATGGAAGCACCACTGGGTGCCAAACCCGCTGCAGGAGCAATGCCATATGTTATGAACGTATGGCAGAGCAAAGCTGATGACTACTCAGTAGTTCAGTGTGCCATGCTTTAGGGCTGAGAACCGAGACTTCAACGTCGGTTTGAACGTCATGGAGCATATGAGATGTTCCAGGAGTTGAAGTTAATATTTCAAGCAAATGCCCGGATTGAGAGATATGAAGTCTCCAATAAGTTCTACAACTACAAGATGGAGGAGAATAGTTCTGTCAGTGAACATATACTCAGAATGTCTGGGTACCATAATCACTTGACTCATCTGGGAGTTAATCTTCTGGTTGATACTGTCATTGACGGAGTTCTTCAATCACTACCACCAAGCTACAAGAGCTTCGTGATGAACTATAATATGCAAGGGATGGATAAGACGATTCCCGAGCTCTTCGCAATGCTAAATGTTGCGGAAGTAGAAATCAAGAAGGAGCATCAAGTGTTGATGGTCAACAAGACCACCAGTTTCAAGAAAAAGGGTAAAGGGAAGAAGAAAGGGAACTTCAACAAGAACGGCAAACAAGTTGCTGCTCAAGAGAAGAAACCCAAGTCTAGACCTAATCCTGAGACTGAGTGCTTCTACTGCAAAGGGACTGGTCACTGGAAGCGGAACTGCCCCAAGTACTTGGCGGATAAGAAGGATGACAAGGTGAACAAAGGTATATGTGATATACATGTTATTGATTTGTACCTTACTAGAGCTCGCAGTAGCACCTGGGTATTTGATACTGGTTCTGTTGCTAATATTTGCAACTCAAAACAGGGACTACGGATTAAGCGAAGGCTGGCTAAGGACGAGGTGATGATGCGCGTGGGAAATGGTTCCAAAGTCGATGTGATCACCGTCGGCACGCTACCTATACATCTACCTTCGGGATTAGTTTTAGACCTGAATAATTGTTATTTGTTTCCAGCGTTAAGCATGAACATTATATCTGGATCTTGTTTGATGCGAGACGGTTATTCATTTAAATCTGAGAATAATGGTTGTTCTATTTATATGAGTAATATCTTTTATGGTCATGCACCCTTGAAGAGTGGTCTATTTGTGTTGAATCTCGATAGTAGTGATACACATATTCATAGTGTTGAAGCCAAAAGATGCAGAGTTGATAATGATAGTGCAACTTATTTGTGGCACTGCTGTTTGGGTCATATTGGTGTAAAGCGCATGAAGAAACTCCATACTTATGGACTGCTGGAATCACTTGATTATGAATCACTTGGTACTTGCGAACCATGCCACATGGGCAAGATGACTAAAACGTCATTCTCCGGAACAATGGAGCGAGCAACAGACTTGTTAGAAATCATACATACTGATGTATGTGGTCCGATGAATTTTGAGGCTCGCGGCGGGTATCGTTATTTTCGCACTTTCACAGATGATTTGAGCAGATATGGGTATATCTACTTAATGAAACATAAGTCTGAAACATTTGAAAAGTTCAAAGAATTTCAGAGTGAAGTGGAAAATCATCGTAACAAGAAAATAAAGTTTCTATGATCTGATTGTGGAGGAGAATATTTGAGTTACGAGTTTGGTTTACATTTGAAACAATGTGGAATAGTTTCGCAACTCACGCCACCCGGAACACCATAGCGTAATGGTGTGTCCGAACGCTGTAATCGTACTTTACTAGATATGGTGCGATCTATGATGTCTCTTACTGATTTACCGCTATCGTTTTGGGGTTGTGGTTTAGAGACAGTTGCATTCACGTTAAATAGGGCACCATCGAAATCCGTTGAGACGACGCCTTATGAACTATCGTTTGGCAAGAAACCAAAGTTGTCGTTTCTTAAAGTTTTGGGCTGCGATGCTTATGTGAAAAAGCTCTAACCTGATAAGCTCGAACCCAAATCGGAGAAATGTGTCTTCATAGGATACCCAAAGGAAACTATTGAGTACACCTTCTATCACAGATCTGAAGGGAAGACATTCGTTGCTAAGAATGGGTCCTTTCTAGAGAAGGAGTTTCTCTCGAAAGAAGTGAGTGGGAGGAAAGTAGAACTTTATGAGGTAACTGTACCTACTCCCTTATTGGAAAGTAGTTCATCACAGAAACCAGTTCCTATGACACCTACACCGATTAGTGAGGAAGCTAATGATGATGATCATGAAACTTCAGATCAACTTACTACCGAACCTTGTAGGTCAACGAGAGCAAGATCCGCACCAGAGTGGTACGGTAACCCTGTACTGGAGGTCATGTTACTTGACCACGACGAACCTACGAACTATGAGGAAGCGGTGATGAGACCAGATTCCGCAAAATGGCTTGAGGCCATGAAATCTGAGATGGGATCCATGTATGAGAACAAAAAGTGGACTTTGGTTGACTTGCCCGATGATCGGCAAGCCATCGAGAATAAATGGATCTTCAAGAAGAAGACTGACGCTGAAGCTAATGCTACTATCTACAATGCTCGACTTGTTGCGAAAGGTTTTCGACAAGTTCAAGGAGTTGACTACGATGAGACCTTCTCACCCGTAGCGATGCTTAAGTCTGCATTCCTGTTAGCAATTGCCGCATTTTATAATTATGAAATTTGGCAAATGGATGTAAAGACTGCATTCCTAAATGGTTTTCTAGAAGAAGAGTTGTATATGATGCAACCTGAAGGTTTTATCGATCCAAAGGGTACTAACAAAGTGTGCAAGCTCCAGCGATCCATTTATGGACTGGTGCAAGCCTCTCGGAGTTGGAGTAAACATTTTGATAGTGTGAAGAAAGTGAGTGGGAGCTCTGTAGCATTTCTAATATTATATGTAGATGACATATTGTTGATTGGAAATGATATAGAATTTCTGGATAGCATAAAAGGATACTTGAATAAGAGTTTTTCAATGAAAGACCTCGGTGAAGCTGCTTATATATTAGGCATCAAGATTTATAGAGATAGATGAAGACGCTTAATTGGACTTTCACAAAGCACATACCTTGATAAAGTTTTGAAGAAGTTCAAAATTGATAAATTTTTTGGGTTTAGGGTTCTTGCCTGTGTTACAAGGTGTGAAGTTGAGTAAGACTCAATGCCCGACCACTGCAGAAGACAGAGAGAAAATGAAAAGTGTTCCCTATGCTTTAGCCATAGGCTCTATCATGTATGCAATGTTATGTACCAGACCTGATGTGTGCCTTGCTATTAGTTTAGCAGGGAGGTACCAAAGTAATCCAGGAGTGGATCACTGGACAGCGGTCAAGAACATCCTGAAATACCTAAAAAGGACTAAGGATATGTTTCTCGTTTATGGAGGTGACAAAGAGCTCGTCGTAAATGGTTACACCGATGCAAGCTTTGACACTGATCCAGATGATTCTAAATCGCAAACCGGATACGTGTTTATATTGAACGGTGGAGCTGTCAGTTGGAGCAGTTCTAAACAAAGCGTCGTGGCGGGATCTACGTGTGAAGCGGAGTACATAGCTGCTTCGGAAGCAGCAAATGAAGGAGTCTGGATGAAGGAGTTCATATCCGTTCTAGGTGTCATACCTAGTGCATCGGGTCCAATGAAAATCTTTTGTGACAATACTGGTGCAATTGCCTTGGCAAAGGAATCCAGATTTCACAAGAGAACCAAGCACATCAAGAGACGCTTCAATTCCATCCAGGATCAAGTCTAGGTGGGAGACATAGAAATATGCAAGATACATACGGATCTGAATGTTGCAGACCCGCTGACTAAGCCTCTTCCACGAGCAAAACATGATCAGCACCAAGACTCCATGGGTGTTAGAATCATTACTGTGTAATCTAGATTATTGAATCTAGTGCAAGTGGGAGACTGAAAGAAATATGCCCTAGAGGCAATAATAAAGTTATTATTTATTTCCTTATTTCATGATAAATGTGTATTATTCATGCTAGAATTGTATTAACCGGAAACATAATACATGTGTGAATACATAGACAAACATAGTGTCACTAGTATGCCTCTACTTGACTAGCTCATTGATCAAAGATGGTTAAGTTTCCTAGCCATAGACATGATTTGTTATTTGATCAACGGGATCACATCATTAGGAGAATGATGTGATTGACTTGACCCATTTCGTTAGCTTAGCACTTGATCATTTGAGTATACTGCTATTGCTTTCTTCACGACTTATACATGTTCCTATGACTATGAGATTATGCAACTCCCGAATACTGAAGGAACACTTTATGTGCTACCAAACATCACAACATAACTGGGTGATTATAAAGGTGTTCTACAGGTGTCTCCGATGGTGTTCGTGGAATTGGCATAGATCAAGAATCAGATTTGTCACTCCGATTGTCTGAGAGGTATCTCTGGGCCCTCTCGGTAATGCACATCACTATAAGCCTTGCACGCAATGTGACTAATGAGTTAGTTGCGGGATGATGCATTACGGAATGAGTAAAGAGACTTGCCGGTAACGAGATTGAGCTAGGTATTGGGATACCGACGATCGAATCTCGGGCAAGTAACATACCGATGACAAAGGGAACAATGTATATTGTTATGCGGTTTGACCGATAAAGATCTTCGTAGAATATGTCGGAACCAATATGAGCATCTAGGTTCCGCTATTGGTTATTGACCGGAGACATGTCTCGGTCATGTCTACATAGTTCTCGAACCCATAGGGTCCGCACGCTTAAAGTTCTGTGACGATCGGTATTATGAGTTTATATGTTTTGATGTACCGAAGGTAGTTCGGAGTCCCGGATATGATCACAGACATGACGAGGAGTCTCCAAATGGTCGAGAAATAAGATTGATATATTGGAAGCCTACATTTGGACATTGGAAGAGTTCTGGGTGAAATCGGGATTTTACCGAGGTGCCGGAGGGGTTACCGGAACCCCCAGGGGGTTAATGGGCCTTGTTGGGCCCTAGTGGAGAGAGAGAGAGGGGCCGGCCAGGGCAGGCCGCGCACCCCCTCGCGGCACCCCCCTTTCCTTATCCTTCTCCCCGTTCCTTTCCCACTCCTAGTAGGAGTAGGAAAGAGGGGAATCCTACTCCTACTAGGAGGAGGATTCCTCCTCCTGGCGCACCGTCTAGGGCCGGCTGGCCTCCCCCCTTGCTCCTTTATATACAGGGGCAGGGGGCACCTCTAGACACACAAGTTGATCATTGATCTCTCCCAGCCGTGTGCGGTGCCCCCCTCCACCATAATCCTCCTCGGTCATACTGTAGCGGTGCTTAGGCGAAGCCCTGCAACAATAGCTTCATCAACATCGTCGCCACGCCGTCGTGCTGATGAAACTCTTCCCCGAGCTCTACCGGATCGTGAGTTCGCGGGACATCACCGAGCTGAACGTGTGCTGAACGCGGAAGTGCCGTACGTTTGGTACTAAGGATCGGTCGATCGTGAAGACGTACGACTACATCAACCGCGTTGTCATAACTCTTCCACTTAACGGTCTACGAGGGTACGTGGACGACACTCTCCCCTCTCGTTGCTATGCATCACCATGATCTTGCGTGTGCATAGGAATTTTTTTGCAATTACTATGTTCCCCAATAGTAACTTGATTGTGGTCCATCATACGGCTCCCACACATATGTTTCATTTTCCTTTTTACCATTTTTTGGTCTCTTCTCTATAGGACCCTCTCGACGGCCTGATCATCGGTCCTTTCGAAGGACGGATATACCAAGGCGGCAAACAACACAGACATATGGGGGAATCTCTAGATGTTCTTCTTGACGATAATTCTACCTGTTTTCAGGACCCGCACGCAGCTCCCCCTTGGTCTTGGCGTATTAAATGGCCATGTTGCTTATCGCACTATTTGTACAGATACGCTTTGACATATTAATCAAATTATAATGGAAACAGTTTGCAGCCCAACTTACGTGGCACTAGCTTACTACTTCATTTTATTTCGCTATTCTTATCAATTGCACCCGTACACTTTGGTACACTTTAATTCGCCAGGGGCTTCATTATGCTCCATACTACGGCAACAAAGTCCGAACACTTTTTACAGTACTGTTCGGCACCCCGAATTTTAGCATTATATGCATCGGCTCCGAATCATGTCTTTGCTCAATACTTGGGTTGTTCGGCTCCTGTGCTTGCAACCTTACGTTCCGTCCTATCGGCTAGGGTAGTAAAGGGAGAACTATTGCGATTGTGTTTCTGGTTTATCTGAGCAAACACCTCAGTAGAGAAAGCGGAAAACTGACTGTCATGATACGGCGTGAGCTGGTCAGCTATTCGGAGGTTAAAAATATTTTGCCATTTTTTGCATTATGCGACGAATCGGCCTCTCCCCGATCAGGTGTCTACAGCACCCTAGTCCGGATTATATACTCACTAGGGGCTGCGCCTACTTTTCTATTGTCAAACTCCTATGACTAAGTGAGGGTGATAAAGCCACATAGTCTGATTGCCTGGTTCGTTGCGCTAAACAAGTCTTCAAGGACCAAACTCTTGGATCAAGAGTGTTTAGATTCCATCCCGAACACCCCCGTACTACCTACATGGGGGCTGAAGCCGACGACTAGCCAACTCTCGGATTTAACAAAACGGCCGCACAGGAGGTAAAATTTTCAAACAGCAAACATTATATTACATAACGGCTCTGTTTCATAATATAGGAAGGGATAACATGAATGACTGCACTCATAGATAACGTGTTTTGAACACTGGCCCTCTACAATGTGGGATCCCTTCAGGACATCATCAAAATACCGCTCGGGCGTGTGGTGCTCCTTGCCCGTGGGCGGTCCCTCGGTGGCGAGCTTGACAGTGTCCATCTTCTGCACCTTGACACGGGCGAAGGCCATCCGCGCACCTTCAATGCAGACCAACCGCTTGATGGCATCAAGCCGAGGGCAGGCATTGACCAGCCGCTTCACGAGCCCGAAGTAGCTGCTGGGTATGGCGTCGGCAGGCCATAGACGGATTATTAAATCCGTCACGGCCAGTTCGGCCACCCTATGCAGTTCGGTCAGCTGTTTCAGCTGATTGCTAAAGGGCATCGGATGTTGTGGTGCAAGGTATTGCGACCAGAACAGATTCTCCATTTAGCTCCCCTCTTCGGCTCGGAAGAATTCCACAGCATCGGCAACACTGCGCGGCAGATCCGCAAACGCCCCTGGAGAACTCCAAATCCGGGTCAGTAAGAGGAACCTTTTCTTCACATACTTGCTCTGCATAATAAAGGCCTTACCCGTCGTGATTTTTCTGGCCTCCTGGATTTCTTGGAGGGCGCCCTGGGCTTCAACCCAGGCATCATGTGCGCTTTGGCGGGCCTTGGCAAGTTCGGACTCTTGATCCGCAATATTGCGTTCCAAGGACTCGCATTTCTTCATGGTGTCCTGGAGTTCCTGCTGGACCTCACCAACCCTGGCCTCGTGTTTCTCGTGAGCGGCTTGTTCCTTTTCCGCTCTCTCCTAGGCTTCGGCCAGCGCCTTCTTGAGGGTCTCCACCTTGGTCACTGCTCCTACAAAATATTATGGCACTATGGTCAACACAAATCATTCATCCTTTCTGAATCTACACAAGGTCATTGCATACCTTAATGGTCCTCCAGCTATTTTTTCACGCGGCCGAGCTCTTCGTCGGTCCGCTCCAGACTTTGCTTCAGTCCGGAGACCTCAGCAGCATGAGAGGTCGCAGCCAGCATAGATGTCTGCTTATTCACATAGACACGTATGGTTAGTCTCCTACGAAAATTAGTTGATCCTCTGTCTAGCTTTTCTTTTCGAACACTGGACAGTGTCTCAGGGGCTACTGCCTATACTATGACATTCCTTTTGCATGAATTGCATTTTCATACCTCAAAGCCTGTTAGAAGGCTTGTGCAGGCCTTGGTCAGTCCGCTCTTCACGGACTGGATCCTCTCAACCACCGTACCCATGAGGGTACGGTGTTCCTCAACAATGGAAGTGCTTCGCAGTGCTTCCAGTAGAGTATCTGGTGCCTCTGGATGGATAGAGGTCACCGGTGTAATCAGTGCACCTCCTTCTTTCGAAGGAGGCTGCTTGCTTGATTCCGGAGCCGTATAGGTCTCCGGAATTGTATTCGGCTGGGGGCGGCATTGTATATGGCCCCCATCGCTAGTCTCCATGGGGATTTGCTCCCCCATGTGTCCGGCGGCCGAGGTTTCATCCTCTGGCGCCACCCTGACGGCCTCCTGCGCCTCTCCCTAGCCTGGGGAGGTCCTTCGGGACAACACCTCGGTGCCATCCATGGCCTTGGGAGAAGAGGCCATCGGAAGGGACCCACTGTCCATCACCTTCGAATCCAGCGAATTCCCCGAAGATGAGGATCGCTAGAGGTCAAAACGATCCGGATTGCAACGCATGATTCAACATGTTAAAACCATGAAGTAAAGGAGCTGGATATGTGTGTGCGTCTTTGAGTACCTACGATTCGATCAGGGGCTTATCCCTGGGGCGCCACTCGGAGCTGCTATCAATATCCCACGCGGAGTTGTCCGCGGAGGAGACCTTCCCCTTCTTGGACGCCTCTGCCTCCAGATGCATGGAGGCCGCCCTTTTCTTCCTCCCCCTCCAGGGGAAAGTTTCTTTCCTCCCCCTCCTCGTCGTCCTCACTGTGGGAGGAGCGGGTCTCGGTGTCTTCGGACGTCACGTCCAAAGTGCCCTTACGGCGGAGACCACTCATGGTCTCCTTGGCCTTCTTCTTGGCCTTCTTCTTTGGCGCTTGGTAGGGCGCCGGAACCAGCATCTTCGTCAGAAGAGGGGTTGCTAGGTTTTGCGGGCAGCAAAGACGGACACTGGATTCGCTCCGCCTTCTTTGTCCAGCCCTGAAAAATAAATGGGGAAGCTTAGGCGTATTCCTTGAGTATGCAAGTAAAGGATACACCTTGAAATACGAAAAACTTACCGAACTAGCGGGATGGGCCTGGTCGTGCCCGTGGTCCTCGGTCGTCACCTGCCACGTCTCATTGGCCTTAAAGAGCATGTGGCACCCCAAAATTTTAACCTTGTTTTATTAATTAAAATTTTGCTAGGAAATTTAAACTTTTATTTTCTGGATGTTCTTTTGGTTTCAGGTTCTTTTTTTACCTTATTATTATGGAGCTTTTACCTCAAGTGAAAAACTTTCCAAATGTATTATTGGACTTGTTTCTCCCCTCAAGAAAAACATTTCTATTATCAGTGGATTTATTTGCATAATTATTCCTTTCTGAGCCTTATTCCTTAAAATGATTTTTCTTAAGTTTCAGGACCCAATTTGCACTGCAACCTTTTGATATATTTATCTAAAATTCCAACCAAAATTTGGAGATGTCATGTGATGTTTTTAAATCACTTTATGCAAAAATATATTTCATTCTTTGGATATTTTGAGCTCTACACCAAGTTTTCAAATCTGGTCCAATGGGCAATTTTGCACTACAACCCATTTAAATATTACTTTAAAATTTCCACCAAAATTATGGGAGGTTAATAGGAGTATTTTATTCAACTCTATGCAAAAATCCATTGATGTTCTTTGAAAGATTTGAGTGAATCAACCTCATTTTCATTCTGGCCTAGTTGGGTGTTTTCTACTGCATCCCTAATTAATTTTGCCCTAGTGACCATGAGCTTTCTCCTGCTTGTAGTACACCATACAAAACCCTTAAGTCCAGGAGAGTGAACTCATTGGAGGATTTTAAATGCATGCAAGCATGCCCTTTTCCTTCTGCCTAGAACTAAAGTTTTGCAAAACTTGCACTAACAAGTTTCTGCTTTTGACAAACTAACCTCACCACCCTCTGTATCATCTAAAGAGACCCCAATCTGGAAGATTTGGCCACCCCAAGAGTTGCCTAGTTGTCCTTAGCATTTTGTCAAACACCTGGTATGCATGGCCAGTTTTGGCATGATTTTTGTTTTGCACTGTGATCTTGCCCCTCTGTACATAATGGCATGTCCACTAATCTCCCTAATGCCTCTAGCCTAGAACTGCTAATTGCCAGCCTCGCTCGAGCACTCTAGAATGCCCTGGCATTTAGTCGAGCACGACGTGTGCGTGCTTTGGGCGCGCCCAGAGCGCGCGTTTTGCATGTGCGGGCGCCGAGCCGCCGCGTCGCACGGCTGCCTCCCTGCGCCCGCTCTGGCCTCTCCCCACTCGCAGCCAGCGCCCCGACTCCTCCCTCACCACAGAGCCGCCTGGACCCCTCCTCCTGGCGCCCCACAGCGCCACCGACGCTAGCCGCCCACGGCCGCAGCAGGGCTCTGCCGTGGACGGCGCCGCCCGAACCACACCAGCGCGCCAGCTCGCTCGTGGAACAGCCCGACCTCATCCGCAAGGCCGTCTGCTAGCGCTCGTCGCCGCCACGTCGCCCTGCCCCCTACAGAACGGCGGTCGCCGATGATCTTATCCACGGCCACCGTCGGAACCGACCTCATTGCACTATAGAAGGAGGCCCCCGAACAGAGGCCGTCTTCCCCATCTCCGGCAGGTTCGGCCGCCGCCACCCTCCGGCTCCGATCGATGCGACCAGAGCCTCCCCCGTCCAACCAGTACCACCATCCCCTCCCCCTCGATCTCGCGGAGCCACCCAACACCTCAAACTCACTTGGGAACCACCGTAGCCCAAACCCACATTGCTCCCGAAGCCTCCTCCGCCGCGGAGCTCGCCGCCGGCGACTCCCTCCACCCCCGCTGACCCAACGACCACCGGGAGGACCGCCCCGGTCTTGCGGATCCATCCCAACCCTCTGGAGCCCGCGGGGAGCCGCCGTTTGCCGGTGTTGATCGCCGGAGCCCCCGCCTCTGTTCGGCCAGAGGAGGATGGAGGCGGGGCGACCGGTCAAACCTGACAAGTGGCCCCCCTGGACCCACTGTCAGCCACACCGATCGAGTCCACGCTGGCGTAAGTGGAAGCGCAAACCCCCGAGTACGTCTCCTCTGCTTCGAAGATGTATTCTGCCCGAAACGTTTTCCCTTTTTCTGTTTTATTTTAAAAACATAATTTGACTAAACTTTGACTGGCTATAACTTTTAAAATATAAATCCAAATGACTTGATTCTTTTTATGTTGTTTCCCAAATATTGTCTAGTTTATTTTCATATTTATTTCAAAATTTTCCAAACAACTTTTTGGTACTATTTTTAAAGTACGTGTTAATTCAAATTTATTCAAAATAGGATTTGTTGGAGAGAGAAGAAAACTTTCAAAAGCACCTCACCTCTCCACACCTTGAAGGCAAGCATTTTTGAACCCTGGCATAATATTATCGTGTGATGTTTGATACAGCTGCAACACCGCCATGACACGGAGTATCCGTTATTTTCTTTGTAAGAACATGATCATACTCATGAGTGCATATTGATGATCTCATATTACTGGAACTTGGTAAGTTTGCGATAGTAATCATTCTCACATGCCTTTTTTGTCTACCGGAAGGAAGCTGAGAAAGCCTCTGTCTTGGGTAGACACGAGCTTATCTCTGGTTCCCCGTCGAGACGGTTGTGTCCGGTATGGCAAGATGAGGTATGATGAGTAGAGATACTATCTGTTGGATTGAAACATATTTGTTATACTAATCATGCATGAAATACTTAAGCCTCCTGAGTTGGCCGTAGATTGAGTCTTCTTCCAGTAACCCCCATACTTGTTTTGTGCTGCCACTTGTCCCTGCCGTAGGTAGGGTACGGTTCAGTAGGTTGTCAACCCCTATCTAGCACACACCATACAGAGAGGCCATAGTGGAAGATATCGACTGCAGCCGGTAGGCATGCCACTTGGTCCGAGGGCATGGGTGTTTCCGGTTGGGATCGAGAGGGAGGCACCCCTTAGAGCGCGCGATAGAAATTTGATGCCATGCTACGTGAGGTTGTAGCCTCCCCACTTAGAGTTTTGCTTAACAGGTGTCGTGGGTGATTCTAGACACGAGTAAAGTTAAGCTGGTGTGTGCAAGTCAGGCGTGTTTTCGACTAAAAGACCGTAGACGGAATTAGTTCCGATGAACTAAAGTAATCCATTACTCGTGGGTAAAGAGTACACCCTCTGCAGAGATATTAAACCTATTCGAATAGCCGTGTCCATGGTTAAGGACTACAGTCCGGGACGGGTCAAGTGTCGGTCTTAGTGTCGGTCTTCGGAGGAAAAACTACTAAACCAGAACATTGATTATGACCGGTGACATATGATGATTATGATTATTATTATTATGGACTAACCATTTATGTTATTTGAATTATTGAGTATCCCTGGGACGGTTCTACCTCCTGGATATTCACTGTGATTATTCTTATATAAGCTCTTTATGTGGTGTCACCCAGACGCCCGACTGTGGCATGCGCGTTATTTCATTTACTTATAAGCCCTTTATGTGGTGTCGCCCAGACGCCCGACTGTGGCATGCGTGTTATTTCATTTACTTATAAGCCCTTTATGTGGTGTCGCTCAGACGCTCGACTATGGCATGCCTGTTATTTCATTTACTTATAAGCCCTTTATGTGGTGTCGCACAGACGCCTGACTGTGGCATGCTTGTTATTTCATTTACTTATAAGCCCTTTATGTGGTGTCGCATAGACGCCCGACTGAGGCACGCTTAATATTATTATCCTTTCGAGGCGTCGCTTCAGACACCCGATCGGTGCTTTTCATTTCTACTCCCTGATTGTTTACTCATGTTTTATTTGAATGATCTGCTTGCGTGCATCATGAACCTTATTTCATAACTGATGAAGTGATCATGGAATATTTCAAAACATGATTATCAATGGCTATATTATACATGTGTTCTTAATGTTTGCGAGTACATTCAAAGTACTCACTAGCTTGTCCCTGGCTATTGTCTTGGCCAGATTTCTTGCATGGAAAGGAGCGTTGCGATGACAGCCCCGGAACCTACGTAATGGTGATAACAGCCTCGCGAAGATAGGAGTTATCCTGGTCAGCTGTTCCTATGGGAAATGGAGTCCCATAGACGCTGATGATCCGCAAACCGCTTCCGCCATCAACCACTAGAGACCAATTGTTGTACCCATAGGCCAGAATGGTCTTGTACTTCATATTTTGTATTTTGCTTGGAGTTTTTGTAACAAGTTGGTGTCTCATCAGCTAACAGTAATCCTGGGGCTGGTGAGCACAAGGGCCGCTTTTGGGAAATAAATATCCCGAAAATCCGGTCCTGACAGAGCACCTTCCAGATGTCTTCGTGCGTAGTGCCGAAGAACTGTTGCAAGGTCTGGTGCTCGGCCGGATCGAACTCCCATAAATGGCAAGTCTAGCTTTGGCACGGAAGGATCTGGCGAACAAGCATCACCTGCATCACATTGACAAGCTTGATGTTCTTGTCTACCATGCTCCTGATGCGCGTCTGAAGCGCTGTCAGCTCGTTCGAAGAAGACCAGTCCAGGCCCTTCTCTAGCCAGGAGGTGAGCCGCATCGGGGCGCCGGACTGGAATTCGGGAGCCGCGGCCCAGGTGGCGGCGCGAGGCTCTATGACGTAGAACCATTGTTGTTGCCACCCTTTGATGGTCTCCATGAAGGTACCTTTGGGCCATGATACGTTGGGCATCTTGCTCACCATAGCACCTCCGCATTCTGCGTGTTGACCACCCACCACCTTCGGCTTCACATTGAAGATCTTTAACCACAATCTGAAGTGGGGTGGGATGCGGAGGAAGGCCTCGCACACGAGAATGAATGTCGAGATGTTGAGGAAGATGTTGGGGGCCAGATCGTGGAAACCCATCACGTAGTAGAACATGAGTCCGCGGATGAATGGGTGGAGAGGGAATCCAATCCGCGGATGAAGTGGGGGATGAATACCACCCTCTCATGGGGCTCCGGGGTGGGGATGATTTGCCCCTTTACTGGAAGCCGGTGGGCGCTTTCCTTGGCTAAGTACCCGACCTCCCGAAGCTTGGTGATGTCCTTCTCCTTGATGGAGGAAACCATCCACTTGCCCTACGCTCCAGATCCGTACATGGTTGGAGTGCTTTTTTGAGGTGGAAAGGATGGAAGCTTGGGCATTGGATCTCAAGAATAGATGGGCAGATAGGAAGAGGGTGTGGGTGAAAAGGTGAAATCCTTATCCCTTTATAAAGGCTGCGAATATCAAGTGCCTCCCCACTCGCCTTAAAACTTGCCTATTCCCCAAGGGTTGTGCAGATGGTGCGGTTGGATTACCCACGCCCATATTGATGAGAATCCCGCAATAAGGGGACATGATCTCTGCTTCGACAAGACGTGCCAATAAAACCGCATCTTGAAACATGGAGCGGGAGGCTAAAACGCTTTGAAATAATGATCGGGCAGTGACGTGATGTCACGCTACAAAAGTTGTCAATGGATTGGACTCATAAAATATTATACTCTCTGTGTGTGTGTCTGTGTGTGTGTGGTACTCATTTTGCAGAGCCGGACACGTTTTCTGTGTTCGAAGGCTGTTTTGGAGTATTCGGAGGAGGAACCCGCCTTGCAATGTCGAAGACAATCTGTGCACCGGACACGTCGTCATTGAAGCCCGGTTCAGGGGCTACTGAGGGAGTCCTGGATTAAGGGGTCCTCGGGCGTCCGGACTATGTAACATGGGCCGGACTAATGCGCTATGAAGGTACAAGACAAAAGACTTCTCCCCATGTCCAGATGGGACTCTCCTTTGCGTGGATGGCAAGCTTGGCGTCCGTATGTATTATTTCATTTCTCTGTAACCAACTATGTACAACCCTAGGCCCCTCCGGGCTCTATATAAGCCAGAGGGTTTAGTCCGTAGGGGCAATCACAATCATACAAGCTATACTTCTAGGGTTTAGCCACAACGATCTCGTGGTAGATCAACTCTTGTAATCCTCATATTCATCAAGATCAATCAAGCAGGACGTAGTGTATTACCTCCATCAAGAGGGCCCGAACCTGGGTAAAACATCGTGTCCCCTGCCTCCTGTTACCATCAACCTTAGACGCAAAGTTCGGGACCCCCTACCCGAGATCCACCGGTTTGCACAACGACACCCCTCCTCGGGACTCCCCCCAGGTGCAACTAGGTCCCAACATGTTCCTTCTAGTCCACAAAAAATCTCTGTAAAGTTTCGTGGCATTTGGACTCCGTCTGATATTGATTTTCTGCAATGTAAAAACACGGAAAAATAGGAACTGGCACTTGGCACTATGTCAATAGGTTAGTACCAAAAATGATATAAAATGACTATAAAATGATTATAAAACATCCAAGATTGATAATATAATAGCATGGAACAATCAAAAATTATAGATACGTTGGAGACGTATCCATATCCGGTTTGTGACTTAGAGTCATCCAGATCGGTGTCAAAGCTTGCATCAACGTAACCATTTACGGCAAGCTCTTTGTCACCTTCATAAACGAGAAACATATCCTTAGTCCTTTTCAGGTATTTCAGGATGTTCTTGACCACTGTCCAGTGATCCACTCTTGGATTACTTTGGTACCTCCATGCTAAACTTATAGCAAGGAACACATCAGGTTTGGTACACATCATTGCATACATGATAGAACCTATGTGACGACCCGAGACCGATGCTCCAGATGCCTTCCTTTTATTTTTCGTTATCATCGTGTGTTTCAATTGTTTGTTGCCATGAACATGCTGAGTGGTTTGTCATATCTTTGCTTCTTGCTCCATGCTCATCTCACTTTGTTATGTTGCATTGCGCCTTTGTCTTTTTTTTTGTTGCATTTGCATCATGATCATCATTGTAGTGTGCCTATTTGTAGCATGCATATTTTTTGTGAGCTTGTTATCTTCGTGAACTCCTTCTCCTCATCTTATTTCTTGTTTCATCTTGCCCTTTCCATCTAAACCATCATCAAGTGCAACACCCCATCTCTAGCTTCTTTCTTTCAATTCTCACCCATTTATTCAAGTGACATTATTTTTATTCTATATAATGTTCATTCTTTTCCTATAAATTCTCAACCATGCCTTCAACCTCTCTGCCGAATTTCAGCTCCTTTGAAGATGTTTTGGTTGGGTTCAAAAATGGCTCAAGTTTGAATGTAATTCAAACTTGGATTATTTTTTCTACCTCTAAAAATTGCCAAGTCAATTTATTCAAATCCTGCATAAATTCAGGATTACAGGGATATTATGATATCTCTCTCAACCCTTTCCTATATTCCTGTGCTTTTCGGTCTTTATTTTTATGTCTGAAAAAATAAAAGGAAGAGAGAAGCCCAGCGCCGCAGCCCACTTACCTCTCCGCCGAAGCCAGCCCACCCGACATCTCTCTGGTCCAGTCCACAGCGCATGGCCTCCCATGTTCTTCTTCTCTCTGTACGGTGTCCATCCAGGAGCTCCACGTAGACGAACACTACAAAAAAATACACTTCCGTGATGATACGTGTTTTTCACAGTAGGTCGCTTTTTTTATCATGCATGTACATCCATGACAAATTTATGATAGAATCAAGATAGTCATACCTGTGCTGTCGTAGAAGTGTTCCATGACATTACCAAAATTATCATCACGGAAGTGCCCACTTCCATGACGATAAATCGCGCGTCACAGAAGTGCTTTCTTCAAGGGTGACCGACACGTGGCATCCACCGTAACGGAACGCCGTTAAGCTATCGGGTCGGGTTTCGGATCCGATAACCCGTTAACAACCCCGACCAATGGGGATTTTCCACGTGTAAAATCATCATTGGTTGGAGGAAACACGTGTCGGCTCATCGTTGGGACAGATGTCAACCACTCATTGGACGGAAGGTGCCTATGATACGTCGACACGTGGCATGGCCCAACAGTGGCCCATTCCTGTGAAAAGGCCGGCCCGTTTGACTTGGTCAAAAGCTGGCGGGCCGGCCCATGGAAAGCCTGTTAACGGCCTGTTCGAATATAGCCCATTTACAGCCCGCTAACCCAAGGCCCGTTACACCCTATCCGAATTAGGCCCAGTAGCGTCATCTGGGCCATCCAATATGATTCCAGCCCGTTTTCACTTCTGGCCCATGTATGGCCCATGACGTCTTTCGGCCCATATGAGGCCCTATGTAACTCTTGGCCTACTGACGGCCCGTGGTGAAACTGGCCGTAATGAACAGTGTATCACTTTACACCCATTAACGGCCCGTGGTGAAACTGGCCCGTAATGAACAGTGTATCACTTTATACCCATTAACGGCCCGTTATTCCGTTGGGCCGTTTCCAGCCCATGTTATCTTTCGGCCTTCTCAGAGCCCATTTATTCTTGGGCTCATTTCCAGCATTCGTTTACTTACGGCCCGTTACTGTCATTTTCTGCTTGTGGGCCAAATTCAGCCCGTGGTTACAGTCGGCCCGTTTGTGGTCCGTTAATACGTTGGGCCGATTTCATAGCGTCATCAAATACGGCCTATTAACGATGGCCCGTTATGGTCGGCCCATGAACGGACGATTCCAACTCTAGCCCGTTTACGGCCATAATGCGGTCTGTTTGGCCCATGTTTGGCCAATCGATTATACGGCCCGTATAAGGCCCATTGATAATACGGCCCGCAGAAGGCCCATTGTTTCTACGGCCCGTAGAAGGCCCATTGTTTCTACGGCCCGTAGAAGGCCCACTGTTTCTACGGCCAGTAGGAGGCCCAGTGTCACTACAGTAAATATTAGCCCATGGTTATTGTGGCCTAGTTTTAAAAAATAGGTTATTGCAGCCACTAGCTAACCGCGGAAAAAGAACTGCAATGACTACAAGCAAACAAATAAACAAGACAACAAGGAAATAAATAAGCAAGCAACTAACGCTAGGCTATCACGGCTATTACACATATTACATCCACTGGGCATCAAAGTTCGCCACCAGTGCAAATATAGGGAACAAAGCAGCATATCATATACACTGGTTGTCAAAGTTGGCGACCAGCGCAAATAAACGCCGCAGCAAAACAAATCCAGAACTGAAACCACTTCAGAAGATCTCAAGAAACAATATCCTGGGTACCCATAATGCTGGCAAGATGCTTAGCAAGCTTATTAACTTTCTCTTGTTTGGCGCTTAAATCCTCCAGCGCTTGCTGTTGCACCAGAAAATATGCATCTGAATTCTGCAGGGACTTCCTCAGTCCTTCAGCTTCCTGTCGCAGCACATCTGATCGATGTCTTTCAACTTGAAGTTGAGACTCAAGAAGACGAACTGATTCAGGCAGCGAGTTCGAAGAGCTTGTGCCAGCAGTAGTGGCCAGTAACTCGAACACTACATCAAGACAGGACTTTTGGGTTCCCTCACTGTCGTCAAGATAGTTTTTATCAGCTTTCTTGGAGACCAACAGGGATGTCTCACTATCTTGAACCTTATCTGCATTACTTCCTTTACCATTGGATAACGCGGTACTGTTCTCCAATATTTTGTCCGCATTCTAAAAGAGAAACAAGCAGACACATCACATGTTTACCATGTTGTATATGAAACTCATTTTGGTAAATGAGTTCAGTAGTAAAGTGGACAGGATAACAGCATGAAACAAACATATATCTATGTACCATGGTCACTTTATGGTCTATATCATTCTAGTTTTTGTTGCCAAATCAAGATAGAGACACAGTTCAAATAATATTTGTTCAAGACAAAGCAGAATAGACAGAATATAAGTGTGGGTAACTATAGAGCAATAACAACACTTGTAATGTGCATGACATGAGAACATAACTGTTTATTCAATTGAAACTGAAATCAACATAGAGCAGGTTACAACAGCAAACCAGTTAAAGAAACAGGTTTAAAACATACCTGTTGCGCCATTGGAGTTTCAATTCCATCCTTCAAATTTGAAAATAGTTGGTATGAGTAAATACAGTCATGCAAGAGCAAAGGAGTATGAACCATAGCTACAGAACCTGACCTGAGAACAAATCTTCTTCTCCTTTAAGCGTTGAGTTGGGATTCGGAGTGGTGGTCCTCGTGCTTTGGGCACTGCAGTTCCCTTACTAACTGCTCGTGTTTGGGTGCTCTGTGGTGGAGACGGTGTTGTGTCAACTGGAACTGGGTTACTATCTGCCGGGGTTGGGGTTAGAAGGGGTGTAGCTGGTTCTCTGTCCAACTGGGTAGGGGTACAATCTGCGAGAGTCTGGGTTATGTGTGGTGGATCTGGTCCTTGGGCAAGTACAACCGTGGTTCTATCTGCATCAACTGGTAGCACTATCTTTTCTGAAGACCGTGTTGTTACTCCCTTAGATACTGCCATCACGCTCTCCAATTCAAATGGCTGATAAACAAGAAAAGTAATTGAAAGTATAGACATTGTATGATAGACAGGTGCAATGGATAGTGGGGAATAAAAGAGGGCATGAAATAATTCATATTTATGTTGTCTAACCAAACAGGATAGCATGACACAATTTCACATATATGATGGCTAACTAAACAGGATAGCATGACACAATTTCACATTATGATGGCTAACTAAAAAAGATGGAAAGACATAGTTCAAAATATGAGACTATGTAAACAGGATGACATGACATAACTATATAATGTGTTTATTAAATAGGTTGGCATGCCATAATTCACATACATTCACGGATAGAATGCCATAATTCAAAATATGATGACTGTAAACACTAAACAGGATGAGATGATATAACTATATGATGTCTTTATTAAATGGGTTGCCATGCCATAATTCAGATAGATGATGTGTATGTACTATGTAAACATGATGGCATGATATAATTCAAATATATGATTTATATAGTAAGCAAGTAAGCAGATGGCAATCCATATATGATGTAAAAACTAAGCAATGCAAGACAACATGCATGACATGGGTAATATAACCCTGCCAAGTTTGAGCATAGACCTCAGGGGGAAAATAGGACTGGTCATCAGTCTCTGAATCCTCCTCTGAGGAGCTCTCTGTAACCAGCAAGATGTCTGCTTCAGCAGGTAGCATTGTCTGCTCTGAATACCTTGTTTTCACTCCAGATACTTCCATCACCGCTTCAAATGGCTGATGCACAGGAAGAGTAGTTGAATATACAAACGTTGTCGCCAAATGGAACACGTAATACAAAAAAATGATAGCATGATATAATTCACATACATGATGATTGGCTAAACAGCATGGCATTGCATAATTCACATATATAATGCCTTTGCAACAAGATAGCATTGTATAATTCACATATATAATGTCTTGCAACAAGATGGCAATGCATAATTCACATATATGGTAATTAGACACTGAACAGGTGGCATTCACACAAAGCATGTCTAAACTAATCAAATGACATAGCAATGCGAGACACCATACGCACGATATGAGCAACATAACCCTGCCAAGTTAGAGCATACACCTCGGGGGGGGGGAATAGGACTGGTCATCTGTCTCTGAATCCTCCTCTGAGGAGCTATCCGTAACCAGCGAGATATGCGCTTCGTCAGATAGCATAGTCTGCTCTGAAGACCTTGTTTTCACTCCAGAATTTGCCATCACCGTGTCAAATGGCTGATGCACACGAAGAGCAGTTGAATGTAATAACATTGTTGACAAATGTAATATGTAACGAAAAAAAGGATGGCCTGATATAATTTACATATAAGATGACTGGCTAAGCAGGATGGCATTGCAAAATTCACATATATGATGCCTGGCTAAACAAGATGGCGTTGCATAATTCACATAAACGATGAATAAACTAAACAGATGGCATTCGCACAAAGGATGTCTAAACTAAGCAGATGACATATTTGATGTATAAAGTAAGCAATGCAAGACACCATATGCATGATATAACCAACATCAGCATGCCAAGTTAGAGCGAAGACCTCAGGGGGTAAATAGGAGTTGTCTTCTCCTTCTGAATCCCCCTCAGAACAGATATCTTCCTCTCGATTACAATCCGAAATGCGTGGAGGGGGGCTGCCTTTGCGCCTACCATGGAGCGACGTCTGCATGAAATTTTATTGCCACACAAGGCTCGTCTCTTTTGCTCTACATGTTCAGTTCCATTGTTTACAATAACTGTCATGCATAGGAATAAAACATAGTGAGATTATGTAAGGAGTGCATGCAGAAATCCAGAGTGATGGTAGCAACCTGTGGATAGACCCAAAACCAATAATAGCAGGCAGATAATGGCTTCAGTTAAAAAATACAGATAATGGCTTCTTTACTGTTTGTTTCCCACCCAACATGAAACTCATAGTAGACACCGGAGATTAACCAGATAGTAGATAGATACTATTGATAGCGGCCCCGATATGTACCCCACAACCATTTAAAAACTCAAGTTTGACCATTAGTTTGGAGCTGACTCAGAGTCTAATCGGTGAACAGGACGATAAAGTAGCATGTAATATTAAGCGATGCATAACGTAAGCAGACACGAAAGAGTGCGACCTCTCTTGCGGACCCGTGTAGTCCTCGAGGTCATCTGCTCGGTTGATGATGGTAGTGCAGTTTTCATGGCTGCCAGCGGCGGGGAAGAAGATCTGAGGCGGCGAAAGACAGTCTGGAGGCCGGATCCCTGCTGTGCTGGACCCTTCTGTCGTTGGAGCAGCTGAGCTGGGGTGGACGACGGCGCAGCAGGAGCGGGACAAACCACGCAAGGTTTTCTTTGACAACTATCTGTAAGAGAAGTAATTCTGTAAGGGCTCGTTTGAATTGGAGGATTCCAACAATGCAGGGATAGGAAATAGACAGGAATAGGATAGGAATGCACGTGCAAAACAGAGAATTTAAAAACACAGGATTTCTGCCAATCTGGGTGTTTGATTCACAACAATTGGAAGATCACAGGATGCAAAGAAGCATGGTGAGATTAAGTCAAACCACAAGAAAATGTACGGTTATAATGCTATTATGCTACTATCTCTTAGTCTTGTGCTTCATGAATAGGAATTTGAAAAGGAGGACAAGTGAAAATTAAAATTCCTACGTTTTTTCTTTCAAGGAGACACTAAAGGAACAAATCCGTGTGCTCAGTGGACAATATATATAACATGTAGAGTAAAAAAGAGATGCAACAAGTGTACAACCTCTTTGGCGAAGCCATGTCGATCTCAGCGTGATTGGGTTGGCCGGTGAGGATGCTCCGGCTGACTTGGCTGTCGGAGGAGGGGAAGAAGATCTTAGGCGTCTGGAGATGGAGCCCGAGGTACTGCTCCGCTGTGATGGAGGGTTTCGTCGTTGGAGCAGCTCCGGTGAGTTGTACGACGCCGAGGCTGAAGCAGGACAAGAGAGACAACGAACAACGTTAACCTGAGTGGAATTCTAATAGCATCTCCAATACATGACGTAAAATACATAACCACAAAGTGCTAGATGTAAAATACATCAGCCGCTCATCTCTGAACTTAACTGTCGAAACTGAATTTAACTGTCGAAACTGAACTTAACTGTCGAAACTGAACTTAACTGTCGAAACTGAATTTTGCTGTCGAAACTGAATTTTGCTGTCGAAACTGGACGCACTAGCAAGGTGAGGCTACACGTCGGTCGACTGACTTTTTCATCTCTGGTCAGTCGATTTTGCAGCCGTTGGATACGAAATCAAGGGCCTACGGTTCATCTTCAACCTCCACCCCCCTGAGCCGGCCAAACAGCAGCCCCCCGTGCCGCCGGCGGTGCGCCGCCCCGCCCGCCCCGAAAACACTCCCCACCGCCGGTCCGCCGCCGCCCCGGCCATCCCTCTAGGCCCCCCGTGCCGAGCTTTTTCTCCGGCGATCCCCACGCCACCGCCCCGCCAACGCCCCGCCACCGCCGGCGACCACCGCCCCCATCCTGAACCCTAAGATAGATAGTGGGGTACCTCTCCGGCGAGCCCCCCTCCCCGCTGCGGCTGGTTCTTCCTTCACCCCGGCGGCATCGGAGTGAAGTGTAGCTAAATCGGAGCAGCATCGCAAGCAAGAGCAAGAGCGAGAGCAGCAGCGCGAGCAAGAGCAATAGCAAGAGCAGACCAGGCAGGGGACCGAGAGCAAGAGCAGAGCAGCAGCGCGAGCGAGAGCTAAAGCAGCAGCAGGTCCTACTGATGTGGACGTCGCCGCCGAGGGAGCGACGCCGTGGAGGAAGTGGCCGGCGACGCCGCCGTGGATGGAGCCGCGCCGTGTCGGCTCGGGACCGAGCGCCGGCAGCACCGTGAGATCGAATCAAGAAGAAAATGCGGCGATTAGTGTACAACCTCTTTGGTGGCGCCGATTAGGCCGCAGCTTCATCCGAGGAAACGGTGATGATGATGCTCTTCCGGTGGTGCAGGTGAAGACGGCGGTGTGGGAATGGAGGTGGCGCGAAAGACGAGGGGAACATCGGGGCAGCTCCTTGGAGGTGGAGGACGGGGTGGCTGAACCGGCGGGACGATGAGATCGACGACGGATCCTCATCCGGTACGGTGGATGAGGGACGTCGAGGTGTTGCTGTGGACGACGTCGTCGGGGAAGAGGCTCCGGCTGGGTGGCGGACGGAGCAGGGTGTGGGGTTTCGTCGCGGGTTTTCGCGGCCTCGGTGTACGAATGGGTGGGCGGATGGGATGGCAGTGGGGAACCATGGCTTAGAGACGCGCTTGTCCGAAATGTGGGGTAAGTTACGAAAGTACCCCCACCGATTTGAGGCGGTTCTTTCGGTTCAGGGGTACCACGGGCATTTCGCGTGTCGGGATTTCACAGGAGGTGGGAGTTTTCGCGCGCGTTGTAATTTCGGAATAGCAAGGCGCGGGTTGAGATGGAGGGAGTTGTCGGAGCACAACGAGACAAAGATATATCTTAAATATTTCGGGCTAACAAGGCGCGGGTTGAAATTTCCGGACAAGCCTAACGTGTACTGTACCAAATCAATGCGCCCTACAAATGTCATTCAAAACTTTGAATTCATGTTATGTTCAATTAAAATATTTCGCTACGTGTATAATGCATGCAACCTACTACTCAAATGAACGTTTTAGTGCATTCCAAACGTATATACTACCGCTTCAATATGAACTAAATTTGAATTCGTTTCTCTATTTGAATAAGATCTACAGTAATGATTGTTGTGAAGTCAAAGCATTTGAATTCGTTTCTCTGTTTTAATAAGATCTACAATCATCATTATTGTCAAGTTAAACCATCGTTTGTGTATTATCTTCACAGCACACCACATGATTAGTCTCGAGTTACATATGAACTATGTGTACTATATGAACTCGAACTAGATTTTTTGAATCCACTTTATTTTGATTTCAAATCACATTACATTTCTAGCTCTAGCTAGATCTTCATAATCTAAACCATGTCTCATATGTATAATGTGTTTATCACATTATGTATGGTGCCCCGCCCCCTACGCCTACAAGTATTTAGATGTGAGTTGCAAACACCACACATTACCACAAATTCAAATAAAATGTGAGAATGTTCGATATATAGTATTGTTTAGATTGTTCGATATTTAGTTGTAAGCTGCAAACGCCACACATTATCACAAATTCAAATAAAATGTGAGATTGTTTGATGTATAGTATGGTTTAGATTGTTCGGCATTTAGCTGTGAGTTGCAAACACCATGCATTATCACATTATGGTATAACATGTGCACAGCACGTGTATCACCACTATATTCATGCATGCAATGTTTAAAACACTATGATCTCCTATTCAAATATATGAATCCGCTTTCATATCAAATTATGATCTTTGTTAGTCTCTTACACCCACACAATCCTCTAACCTTTGTAGCTACCACTAACTTTCTCTCGTGCATGCACACGCCCTCCTCGCCCTCCCCCTCCGTCAACAGTCTATCCACTGGGCACATTCATTTTTTTCTTTAGGTCGTTCTCCCAGAGTCTCCACAACTCCTTTCCGACACACACTGATTGATAAACCTCTCCAGCGATGCCTGCCTACAACATACAAACACACCTTCAATCTCCTCCTTTATGTTTCCTTGCCTCGTGTCTCTCATACGGTCAGACACACGTGTAAACTCTCGCCCCTCTTTTCATCGCTCTCTCACAACCACACACTCCTCCCCCTATCTAGCTAGTAGTTGGGCCTCTCGCACCACCTCCTAGCTCCATTCTCTCTGTCTATCCGTCTCGCTGGGCCTTATTGCCTCTCGCTATACATATAGCTAGCTAGGTCCTTATAACTCATTTTTACCCACACGTCAATCGATCTACCTCATTAGTTGTGTCTCTCCCTTCCTCCGACAAACAACAATTGATCTACCGATCTAGTTAGGTTTGCTTACCAAACACATGGTTCCCCTTCATCATCCATGTATGCGTCCCGACAGATCTATCACGCACAGGCACACACAGAAACACATCCCCACTCTTATTGATAGCATTGCAGTTCCACCCTCAGTTTGTCTAGTAGGCCTCTCCCACCATCTTCGAGAAGCAACTCCATCACCCATCCAGCACTCTACCCCTCTCCCTCCCTCTCCCCCCCTCTCTCTCCTCTATGTCTCTCCCATCATATTTCCCATCCTTCAGTTATGTATGGATGTCGACCGATCTCCCTCAAGACATAGCTGGGTCTCTCCTTCTCAACACATATACGAGTCGTTCTACCTCTATAGTTAGGCCTCTGCCTACCCCTCCCACCACCCCCTCCCCCCCACACACACCGATACATCGAGCGCTCTAGTCATGTCTCCCTGCCACACACAAACTTGACGTGTGCCCTCTAACGTTCCGGTAGGCCAGTCGCCCTATATCTTTGACTTGTACACACACACAATTTCGATGGCTCTCTTCATCGATCTCGCACCCACCCACTTGATCCTCTCTTCGACTCTATCGATAGCTATGACCCCTCCCTCTCTTCTCGTGGATTGCCCGACCCTCTATGTATGATATGGATAGGCCTCCATTTCACACACATTGCATGCAAAATTTTGTTTGAGATGTCATCGACACATATTCCCACAAATAATTCACGAAATCAACCCCCACCCCCCCCCCCCCCCAAAACAAAAAACACTCACGAACGCGGTTTGTATCTCTCACACACACCCACGTAGGTGGGGAACGTGCACGAAGAGAAGAGGTGCATGCACGGCGCACGTACTCCCGTCTCTTTCCCAACCACACCCGCGCGGGTACACGGTGGAGCTCATTTCTGTACGAAAAAGGCAGCCCACGTGGTAATTTGGCACGTGTACTGGTTGTCCACTTGGTGGAGGGAGGATCGTCTACCACGGGTGAACAAACAAATTGCGACTTGACGTGTTATGTTAAAAAAAGAGGCAAACCATGTGGGGCCTACCTTAGAGGCAAGGCTCTATACACTGGAGTACTTTTGATGTGTCCCGTCAACTCGCAGAACGAGGAGAAGCTTGCTTAGTACGCCGTCTCCCCCGCCCACGGGCGCGGTGGCTCGCAGGATGAGGTGAAGCTTGCTTACTACTACGCCTTATGCCCGCTCCCTCGCCCATGCGTGCGGTGGCTCGCAGGACGAGGAGAAAAATTTACTACTCCCTCCGTTTACTCCTCGTCCCTACTACCTTGGTTATAGAGATTATATCATATTGTTTGGAATATATATGTCCTTTAGTAGATTTCAATATGAACTACTAGTACATACTCCAAACACTGATGTATATAGACGTATTTTGGAGTGTAGATTCACTCATTTTGCTCCGTATGTAGCACTCTCCCTCGCCCCTCGACCCTCGCCCACGTGGTGGACGTGCAGCAATTCATTCGGTCTCATATAGCCAGAACGATATATACTGCACTACCATTATTGCTCGACTTCCCGAAGAGGCGAAGAGCCAATTGCAAGGTCAATATTTTGGAGATGCCAAGCGCAAGGTTATAGGAGAACGAGTAGTAGGTGCCGCGTCATTTATAAATAATTTTTTTTCTTCAGTGGCACGTACACAATATGATAGGTTCATATGGAGAGAAAGGGAGTACATAGTCAGGACGGGCCAGCCTACACGGTTGCTTGCTGGGGTTGCTCTCTTCACACTCTCTCGCACAAAACGACTGTGGCGACATCTCTAACATCCCGGCGGATCACATCCGCTTGGGGAAGGGGTGGATGCTTAGTGTAGATGTGGTGGCCGTCGCCGATGGCAAAAACCCACTGTCGGCACGTCCCGATCAGGTGTCCCCGCCGTTCTCTCTCACAAAGCCGGTGAGGTTTCCTTCGTCCCTTGCACACTGCCGCGACGTGGGCAGTTGCCGCCTCCCGCCGCCCTCCTCAAGGTTGAGCTACGTCCCTCAGGTACAACTCCCTTTACAGCCGGCTTGCACCACTGCTCCAGCTGCCCACATCACTCCCTGTGGATATTTCTCTACTTCTTTGCCCCGCACATACCTCTACTGGCTTCTACGTACTGTATTTTGTGATGAGTTTATGTCTCATCAACTAGTCCCAGTAATCTTATTCTAATCACGCTTGTTCAATTTCTTTGCCACAGGGATGCTCATCTCGATTTTGGTGAAACTGCACAAAATTCATTTATTAGGAAGCTCGAACGTTGCCAGCAAATTGAAGCCTGGTCAGGGTTCACGGTTCAAGGGCTAGGGACTGCATGGATCGTTTTTTTTCTTTAGCTGCCTCTCTTCCAAAATAAGTGTCAACTTTAGTAGTAGTACAACTTTGTACTAAAGTTTGCACAAAGTTGAGAAACCTATTTTGGAACGGAGGGAGTACATATTTGCTATGATCTGTCAATCATTGAGATGCAATAGCATGCATGTTAGTCTCCTTTGTATTTGATGAAATGTTGCAATAGGCAACCTTGGACGCAAGATACATGTAACAGAAGCTGGAAGCTTCATAGCATTGTACAAATTTATCTCGCTGATAAATTACAGTACGTACTATACTAGCACTTCCTCCGTTCCTAATATAAGTCTTTGTAGAGATTTCACCATGAACCACATGCGGATGTATATAGATGCATTTTAAGTGTAGATTCATTCATTTTGTTCCGTATGTAGTGGAATCTCTACAAAGACTTATATCTACTAGTAATAGCTAGCCCCCACTACTAGGAATTCTCTATCCTCTCCTTGAGCCACGTCATCAAAATTGATGTAGCCGTTAGATGAAGTAAACCAGTCCACAATAGTCGTCTGATCTTGACGTTGAGAGGCTCCGCACTAAGCCACATGCCAGCATGCAGAAATACCGTGCCACATGCATGTGAGTGGGTTTTAAATCACATCAACATGTCTACATGCAAGCATGCACCGATAGCATGCATGTAAGTGAGCTTTTAAGTCCCATTAACATGTCAAAAAGAAAAATATAATCCCATTATGCAGTAGGAGTTCAGGAGTTGGCTGATCTTTTTTCCTTACGTGGGATGATCTAAATGATGATGGGAGTTTATTTAGTTTGTCTACCACATTTGTCATGCGGTTATAGAGTTTTATTTTGTTCTATGAAATCGATAATTTTGCACAGAGAGATATATCGTTGTTCCGCGTCAACGCGCGGGGACTCATCTAGTAATATTTAGGAACGGAGGGAGTACTATGTAAAGAGTTAAGTGTCGCACGGTGATAGTAGTGTGAGGTGGGCCATGTAATCACTGAGCCTGTGTATTTTCACTGCTCTTGCACGCCTCCGCTGTAAGAATGGAGAAAATTGTAATCTAGTAGTAGTAGTATACCTCCTTTCACCGAAAGCGTGGGACATCCAGCAGTCCTACCACCTCAGTAATAAAGACCAATGAGCCGTCAAATCACATAGACCCAGCAGTAAGTTGGACGGACGAAGCAACCATCACTCTTGCGCCAGTGAGAGGTCGCGTCCGGTCTGCCCGGGCATGAATGTGGCACCGATTCTTTGGAGTGGCGCTGACCGTTTCGGGCGGGAAGCGCGCGTGGGCGATGGAGGGGCTTTGGGTGGGCCAGGCTGGTCAGGAGCGGGCGTGGCAGCTGTCTGCATGTCCCGACCGGACACGCCCGGAAACGAGAGGATGTACCGACTCTCGTGGCTAAAATCGTACACTACACAACATCTCTCTATAGGAGTAGGTTGATCTATCGCTCTCTCTAACACACACATGGTGTTAAACACACACACAC
The DNA here is from genome assembly GCF_018294505.1 of Triticum aestivum. Lineage (NCBI taxonomy): Eukaryota > Viridiplantae > Streptophyta > Magnoliopsida > Poales > Poaceae > Triticum > Triticum aestivum. The sequence continues at coordinate 181,587,641 of NC_057809.1, read as the reverse complement.
ACACACGCACACGCATGCACCTTGGTCCCGCTGCACCTTCTAACGTGACTTATTACACCTAGACGGAGGGAGTAGTAAGTATACGAGATACAGTGGCACACTGACTTAAGTCGAATACAAGTGGCCAAAATTTGTGTGCATGTTATAATAAGGATTCACTTAAAATAGTACGTGAGCGAACAGAGGGATCAATTGGACAGTGTTCCCGAGCAGTAGCAAGATGTGTGAGGTAAGATACACCGCCGGCGCTTTTAATTTTTCTTATTAATTTGTTTGTTTCACCCTCTGACTGGTGGGACCCAACGTACTACGTGGAGAGAGGTAAGGTGACTAAGGCTGCATTATTTCTGCACCACTGTGGATAGTCTTACCACCAAAGCCACATGACACGATTATGATTGAAATCCCAATGAATCCCACACACACACACAAAAACACGGCATGCTGGTCACACGAATGCAGGAATGTATAACAGGTTATTTCCCTCTCGTTGAATATAACGGGAGGGTTGTGTAGCTGGTTAGCCTGTTCGCTCACTCTCTCGCCCTCTCCCGCTGGAGCCTCAGCGCTTGTAGTTGCTCTCTTAACACTCTCTCGCCCTCTCCAGATCTAAACAAGACTTCGTTGGCCTCTCTCACCCCTCACTGCTGCTCAAAGAGCCGGCAGGATCCGTCCGCCGGGAAGGGAAGGAGGCTTAATGTTGTCGCCGTCGGCGAGGGACTACCGGCGCAGCTGTTCACTTTCCACCCAGCGGCGGCGCGGGAAGCCCTCCGACCCCTTCTTCTTCGCCGTCGTCCCGTCGCCCACCGAACCACGCCCCAAGAACCTTAAGGTATAATTTACTTACTCCACATGCATTGCTCTAGCTGCATGTATACCATGAATCTAGGACGTGGTTCAAAGAGGAAAGGAGTGGGGGAAAGTAGTGGGAGAAGTTGTATATAGCATGAATCTAGGACGTGGTTCAAAGAGGAAATGAAGGGGGAAAGTTGTATAGCATTAATCTAGGACATGGTTCAAAGAGGAAAGGAATGGGGGAAAGTAGTGGGAAAAGTTGTATCGCATAAATCTAGGACGTGGTTCAAAGAGGAAAGGAAGGGGCGAAAGTACTAGTTCAAAAAGGAAAGGAAGGGACAAGGCTGTAGAGTTTGAGCAAGACTAGATTTGCTGCGCTCACATAGGGAAAGGCGTCTAAAGATAACAAAACTGGGACCAACACAAATATGCTCCTTGGTTGCTTGTTCTTTGTTGCAACAGACTATGCATGACCACAGTACATCGGTAGATGCACATGGTGCTGGTGCGTCCACTGTCCCATGCAACTCATTAGCTGTTGTTAATCTAAGGCCATGTTTGGTTAAAAACTCCCTAGTCCCTACCTGCTGGGTTCCAGGGACTAAACATGGACTAGAGGTTATTAAATGACATGCTAAAAGACCATGTTACCCCTAGTAATGAACTAATAGAGACAAGGTGCGATGCGTGGCAGGGGCAACTGTTGGAAAAGGTCCCAAAAAGACTCCCTCGGGGTCTTCTTTCTTTAGTACCAAATGCCCACTTTTAGTCCCTAAAAGTCCCTCCTCTTTGGTTTAGATGGGACTGACACAGAGTTTTTTTAGTCCCTACACCAAAATGTCCCTGTAAACAAACACCCTCTAATAATGCCGCTACAAAATTGATGCAATGCCACAGTTAAAAGCAAATTACATATTTAACGAATTTTACTGTTAATATAATCTCTGTGTTAATATTAATCAATGCCACCGTTTGAGAAATGTTACTGTCTTGCTTTCTTTCCCATTTAGATAAGGTAGATGCTTCTTTTTGTTGGCTTCTGTGTCATCCACCGTTATTGACCACTAATTGTTTCCTTTGCACCTCTGTGTAAATAGGCTTATCTGCTTCACCTCATTGCCATTGTGACCTTTTGTTGCACTACACAAAACACTTTTGTTTTAAGAGTGTTTTGTGCAGTTTAACCAAAATGTCACACCGACAACGTTGCTTGATTGCTTGATCTTAGTGGAACTGCACAAGAGGAGATCTTACTTCCTATCTGTTAAGGCGAATTTGGTTCAGATCTTCTTCTTGTGAGTTGTTTGAATTCCGCATCATGAGAGGTCAGTACTAGCCTTCTTTCACATGATTCTGCAGTGTGCATTCATATGTTGTGCTACTTGTACGATAATGTTGCTTGATTTTAGTGAACTGCACAAATGGAGACAAGACTTCCAATTTGTATGTGCACCGTAATATCCCATTGAGGTAAGATAAGGATATTTCACAACTGCTGGCCTGTATTTTGCCACTTTCATCAGAAAATTAAGTTTAGTACTATACTTGTGCTCCCTAATTGACATGCCAAATCTTACATTGAAGGCAAAGCTTGTTTATTATTGAACCAAGTGATGAAGGGGAAGAACAAGGGGAAGAAAAACAAAAATCAACTCCCGGTGCTGTCATGAAAAAGTGGTATTGTCCTTGAGAAGTGCTTCATCTGTGCTGTTTTAAATAATTCCTTTCCTTTTTTTCGAGCAAACAGTGATGCTAGCATTTAGTAGTCCTCTTGTCTTTGCACAACAGGATCATCTTCCTCTGAAGAAGAATATGGAGTACGTGAAGTGACTAGTTCCGATTATGCCAGGATGAAGAAGCACTGTCTATCTTATCATCAAAAAGTGTGCTCTACATGGACCATGTATGTGCCTGTTGAAACTGTCAATTCATAGTACAGTTTGCTCTATACTAATCACTTTTTTGTATTTGTGCAAACAGGGGTCCTCAGCTTGATTTCAATGGGAACTTCACAAAATGTTCATGAATACATCGAATCATTCATTTCCACCACAAGAAAGGAGGTGCCGATAAGTTCAAGGCGTTGCAACGTATAAGGGCTAAATCATACAAGCTACGCGCGAATTTGGTTGATTTTGGTGGAACTGCACAAAAAGAACAGTTCGTTTATTTAGCATGAGGTGACATGTCAATGTCCGAACTGATGGCAAACCCTGCCCATTCCACAATGGTAGGCATTTGATATTTTGGAATGGGACAACCTTGTCAAATTTTGCTCATTGATTTTAGCAAGACATGTGTTTGATATTTTCGAATGGGACGCCCTTGCTGTCAGCAGCGTCGATCAATTTTTTCTTTATTCTTTAGTTGTGAAGTAAATATTGCCTCTGACATGTGAATCGCTGAGATGCATAATCATCGATTGTTTTGAATGTTCTCTATGAATTGCCAGGCCTGTGTGTTTTATTGCAATGTATAGAAACGCTAAAAACCTGCTCAAACTCTTTGTACTCCTTCTGTTCCTTTTTACTTCGCACATTGTGAAAGTGCATACTTTTTTGTATAAGATTGGCCAAGTAGAGATACTTTGACTGGAGACAAAACTTGTATGCAGACTTGAAAGGACCAGAGGGAGTACATGTGAAACTGCTGCAAACGAGGTGATCACCCTGGTAATAATGCTAGTACATATTGTTTTGCATGTTCATCCAATGCCAGTGATACAGGAATTCGAACTAATCGAAATAAATTCATTCATACACGGTCGGATTTCATATAAACATGCCAGATTTCATTACATTTCATACATTCTTCAACTAAAAAGGGGTGCGCTGGAGGTATAATTAATTAACCGAAGCTACCCACTTGTGTCCCGCTGAGCCGAACAGAAGCTTCAGTGACTTAACTGCAAGTGCAGTTGCGTAACTGACATGTGGCATGTTGGTCCCACGTGTGAGTCAGCCAACTGCACCTGCAGTTAAGTAGAAGCAGTGTTATTCTCCAACAGAACTCCCCGACTCCACGTCGCCGCCAAGAAGCTAACCGGCCGTCAATGGTCAACCTGCCTAGCTTGGCTTCAACAGGAGGGTAGCAGCGGTGGCCTTACTTGGACCCGAGCGGCGGCGACCTACCGTGTTCTACTATTCCTCGTTTTCTGTGTGGCGCGGCCTCGTTGGCAGCGGGGCGGGGCCTCGGCGGAGCCGGTGATGTCCTCTGTCTCGTTGTCGGTGGGCGGCACCTCAGCAGGCGGTGGAAATCCTCCCCCACGTTGCCGGCAGGGTGGGGCCTCGGCTGAGCCGGCAATGTCCTCTGCCTCGTTGTTGGCGGGGTGGGGCCTCGGCGGAGCCGGCAGTGTCCTCTGCCTCGTTGTTGGCGCCGCGGGGCCTTGGCGGAGCAGGGCCTCGTCGACGCCAGCGGAGCGGGGACTCGTCGGAGCCGGCATTGTCCTCTGCCTCGTCCTCGGTCTCGCCAAACAGTGCCTCGCCCGCTTCATCGCCCTCTTTGCTAGCCTCTTTGTAGGCGGCCGCAGCCTCCGCCACCCGCATGCGCTCCTACCAGCGCTCGAGGCGGCCCTTGCGAGCGAAGCGGTCTGAGTCGAGAAGTGCCTCCTGCTCCGCCCGCTCCGCGGCGATCTGCTCCTCCGCCTGCAAATGCTCCTGGAGGAGATGGTGGTTGTAGGCGGCGTCGGCCTGCGCCTCCCGGAACTGCTCCTGACGCATCCGCCTCACACTGTCCATATATTGGGCACGGGCCTCGCCGATGGTCATGGTGCAATGCACCGGCGAGGATGGCGTGGAGGAGGGGGTTGGCGCCGGATCGTCGACTATCATGTTCTCCATTGGGACGTCGTCGTCCTCCGGCTGCCTGCCGGCCAGCCGGTCGGCAGCAATGGCTGCCATCTCCTTGTGTTCCGTCGTCCGCCCGTCCCGAAGAGCGCTGGAGCGCGAGGAAGCCATGGTGGGTAGTAGTGGTGTGGACAGGAGAAAGGGAACGGATATGGATGACTGTGGCTATGGCCGGCGCAGCAGTTTATATAGCAATGGTGGGCGGGCGGAGGGACGGACGTGTGGCGCCGGAGTAGCCGCCTCGGCAACCGCGTATCATTAATGTGGGCGGCAGATGGACGGACGGACGGCACTTGTGTCGTTTGAAGGCGGAGCAATCGCCTGCACCGGGAAGTGGGGCGGGTGGCGCCGACTGTTTTGGGTGGAAAGCGCGCGGGGGCGAGGAGATGACTTTACTTGGAGAGGATGACAATGGGGACCCACCAGGTCCATAGCCTCACGTACGCAAGTGCCTCCTTATTTTATATATGTGTGTGTGTATGTGTGTGTGTGTGTAAAACTATACTCCCTCCGTCTAGGTGAATAAGTCATATTAGAAGGTGCATCACGACCTAGGTGCAAGTAGATTGGTGGAAAAGAAGAATATTTCTCTCTTCTAAACACAACATTTAATCACAGCAGTTAAGAGGATGCCTTATTAGCTACCCATGCAGGCCATCGTAATTCATAGCATGCAAAGCGCTTTTATTTCTTGCCTAATAACCGCATGGACGTGCTGCATGCATTGGTCTTTGCCTGAGCAAAAAAAAAGGAGGAAAGGGGTTTTCACGGGAGACAACGAGGCAGAGGTGGAAGTGCTCGCTGGAGTTATTTATTTTGCTTCCCCCTGGTTTCCTCACATCACGGTCCCACACCATTGTCAACCTATGTAGTACTCGTCAATAAACGAGAAAATTGCACAAGAAGCGACCGACAGCTGGGACTAAGCAGCTCGAGCAGTATTTGTGTTTTTGAGGTGTGAGCACTGCAGAGTTTTTCGATGTTTAGCCCAGATATTAATTTTTCTCCTCTGAACAACAACGATAACATCGCTGCAGGTATTAACTGGGCGGGCTGTGGCCCGTCTAGCCTAGGCCAGATATCCAGCCCAGATATTAATTTTTTTCAAGCTGAAAATGCCTAGCCCAGCTATACTCTTTTTTAGGAATACCCAGGAAAGGTCAAGTTGTTATTCTCCGCCCCGCTGGGCTGCAAATCTTTCCTAGGAGGGATGGATTAGGCTTAACAAGAAAATGGACTTTAAGAAATAATAAATGGGATGTAATTATAAAAACTGGGCAGTAACTATAAAAAATGCACCAAACACGTGATTACTTTATAAAATATTATTTTGGATATTGAAAATTTTAATTTCATTAATTGTTGCAAGCGCAATGTTTCGTTGGATTTTTACGTAATATAAATTTATATTGAAATTGTATTTAATCTGACTAGAAATTTCGGGATAAAAATATTTCGGATCCCATCAAAATGTGGGAAATTTTATTGAATTCTGTTTTCAACGGTTGGTTGAAATGGGCTGTACTTTAACAAACTGTAAATGGGCTGTAGTAAATTTCATTAGAATTCAAAAATGGGCTGCACATTCTTATAAATCTCAAATGGGCTATAAGTTCTCTGCCACACACTTCTGGCCTTACTAAGTTGGCGCATCCCCTAAAAAAACAGAGTTGACGCGTATGCAAGGCTTTGTCAACTTATAGTCAACACACGGTTCTAGCAGCAGTGGCTGTTGGATGTCCATCCAACGGATGCCGTGCTTATTCTTCAACCTCGGATATTCTAGCTTCACCCGCGCAAAAAATGATTCCTCCCCCTGACATCTGGGGCGCACCGTTTCGGAAGCTGACCTGTGGGCCTACTAAGTTGACGTACCAAGGGCTTTGTCAACTTAGTCAATATAAACGATTCTATCTGCAGTGACCGTACGATGTCCATCCAACGGCCGTAGTGCTTCTTCAACCTCTGGTCTTCTTGCTCCAGCCGCCCAAAGTAGCGCCGGTCGTGCCGCCTGCTCCTGCCTCCCGTGGCCGGCTATGCTACCGTGGAGGCCTCACCGCCCCCTACTATTCCCACCGCTGGCCAGGCCCTGCGGCGACGGCAGCCTCACACCGCAGCCGAACGAGTGAACCCTCATACAACTCTCCGCATGGGCAATCCACTGCCGCGTCTTCACCGGCTCTGCGCCATCCCCTTCCTGGGCCTCGCCATCGTCCACCGCCCTGGTGCTCTCGGCGCGGCATGGTCAACGTGGAAGGAACAACTTCCATCGGACATGGACTGTACGTGGAGAGGCTGACAGCTGGGTCCACGGCGGTAGCAAGGAAGTGCCTCCTTATTATGCGGAAAATAATGATTCCTCCACCTGACAGCAGGGACCCACCAGACGAGCCACCAGTATTTTGCGAAAAAAATCGTTTCCCCTGACTGCTGGGACCCACCAGACGGGCTACCGTATTTCGCAAAAAAACATTCCCCCCGCTGTCAGCTCGGACCCACCGGAAGTGCCTCCTTATTACGCACAAAAAAATGAATACTCCCCTGGCTAGCTGGGACCCACCTTGCTGGGAGGCTGACTTGTGGGCCTACTAAGTTGACGGGGATGAAGGGCTTTGTCAACTTAGTCAATATGAACGATTCTAGCTCCAGTGACCGTACAATGTCCATCCAACGACCGTAGTGCTTCTTCAACCTCTGGTCTTCTTGCTCCAGCCGCCCAAAGCAGCGTCGGTCGTGCTGCATGCTCCTGCCTCCCGTGGCCGGCTGTGCTGCCGCAGAGGCCTCACCGCCCCCTACTATTCCCACCGCTGGCCAGGCCCTGCGGCAACGGCAGCCTCACACCGCAGCCGAACCAGTGAACCCTCGTAGTCCTCTCCACGCGGGCTTCCACTGCCGCGTCGTCCCCTTCCTAAGCCTCGCCGTCGTCCACCGCCGTGGTGCTCTCCGCGCGGCGTGGTCAACGTGGTGAAGGAACGACTTCCATCGGAAGAGTACTGTACGTGGAGAGGCTGGCAGCTAGGTCCACGGCCACATCACAGTTTTTTTGTGATTTGCTAAGTAAGTCGCTTTGTCAGGCCTGTTGGGCTGCAAATCTTTCAAGACGAGGAGAGCTTTCATTCGGCTGGCCGAGAAAATGGCCCATCAGTAATGAGAAATGGGTTGTACATTTTTAAAACACATCAAACAGGCAATTAGTTTCAAATATCTTTTTTTTCATTTCAAGATTTTAAATTACATTAATTTTTATGCGTGGAGAATTTGTTGGATTTTATATTGATATACATTTATTTTTAAAATTAGTTTGAATGTGAGTCAAAATTTTGGGATTAAAAACAGTTCGGACCGCATCGAAATATGCAAAATTTCGTATAATTTTTTAACCGTTGCCACAATATGGGTTGTAATGCTAACAAAAAGAATATGGGCTCCAAAAAAACCTTAAGAATTAGCAAATGCGCTATAAATTATTAAAATAATGTCAGATGGGTTGTATGTTGTTTTCCACAGATTTGAGGCTTTCCTAAAAAAAGGTTGACGCACAAGCACTGACTGTTGGATGTCCATCCAACGGCCGCCGTGCTTCTTCAATCTCTGCTCTTCCTGCTCCAGCCGCTCAAACAAGCGCCGACAGGACTGCCTGCTCCCTCCTCCTCGCGGTCGGCTGTGCTGCCACGCAGGCCTCACCGCCCGACCGTACTCCCATCGCTGGCCTAGCCATCCCTTTACTCACCCACACCTGTTGTTATTCTCCGACGATGACAGACGAACCAGTAAACCCTCGTACAGTCGTACTCCCATCCGCGTGGGAAACAACTACCGAGTCTTCCCTGCCTCCGTGTCGTCCCCTTCCTAGGCCTCGCCATCGTCCACCGCCCTGGTGCTCTCGGCGCAGCATGGTCAATGTGGTCAAGGAACGACTTCGATCGGACGTGGACTATACGTGGAGAGGCTGACAGCTGGGTCCACGGCCGCAGCAAGGAAGTGCCTCCTTATTACGCGGAAAATAATGATTCCTCCACCTGACAGCTGGGACCCACTGGACGGGCCACTGTATTTCACGAAAAAACATTTCCCCCTGACTGCTGGGACCCACCAGCTACATCTTCACACGCAAGGAAGTGCGTCCGGGGAAAAAACGATTCGCCCCCTGACTGCTCGGACCCACCAGCTACATCTTCGCTAGCAAGGAAGTGCCTGACAGTCGGGACCCACCTGGTCGAAGCGTACGTAGCGTTGTCATTCTGGTCGTGAACGTGTATGAACATACTGGTCGATGTAGAGGCGCGCACGTGTCGTAGTAGAGGCGCGCACGTAGCATGTACACATACGTACATCGGCCAGGGTGCAAGAAAGAAAATACGGCCATGTATGTGTACATACGGGCGGGGTCTCGAACGCCTACTCGTGCATACGTACGGCCAGGGTTTTGTACATGGCTGGGTCGGAACGGAGAAACAGCGTCGTCGTCGCGTTCATGGGGAGGAAACGGAATGCGTCGTGTTTATGGGGAGGCAACGGAATGCGTCGTGTTCATCGGGAGGTCTTGGACGGAACAGGCGATGGAAACGAGGCCTGGCGTACCGCAGAACAGAGGAAACAGCCTTGTGTTCGACCGGCCACGTTCGAAACAAGATCCTGTTCATCAGGAGGGGTCTGGCGTACCGCAAAACAGAGGAAACGGACCTCCTATGGTCGAAACAGGGGTCTTGTTGATTGGGAGGGGTGTGGCGTACCGCAAAACGGACGAAACGGACTTGTGTTGGAGCGCTACGGTCGAAACGCGGGTCCTGTTCATCGGGAGGGGTGTGGCGTACCGCAAAACGGGACTCCACGGGATACTGTTCATCTCCACCATCGACCCCCTCCAGCCTCCACGAGCTATTGTTCATCCACCGTCGACCTCCTCCAGCCTCCACCTGCGACTGTTCATCCACGGGCTCCTGTTCATCCAGCCTCCACCACGCGCTACTCCACCGGCTACTATTCAACCAGCCCTCTCCACGGGCTCCTGTTCAACCACCCCTCCACGGGCTACTGTTCATCCTGCCCTCCACCATCACTGTTCATCCTGCCCTCCACGGGGTGGTCCTGTTCATCCAGCCCTCCACGGGGTCCTGTTCATCCAGCCCCGACTGGCTCAATCGATCGGGGTCCTGTTCATCCAGAGGCAACACCACAGGGTCCTGTTCATCCACCCCCACCGGGAAATGTTCATCCAACCCCCCCCCCCCCGCCCCGCAACTCTCACTGTTCATCCAGAGGCAGCATCGATCGACTTCAGTTAGCAGCAGTAGCGAAGGAATCGCTCGATCTGGTTCAGTTAACAGCCATCGATCGATCGCTCTGGTTCAGTAACACGTAGCCTGCAGTGCAATCGCTCGGGTTCAGTTAGAGCCCAACGCCTCGCTCGGGTTCAGTTAGAGCCAACGCCACACACACACGCGCGTACGTGTACGAGAGAAACGCGCATCGCTCGGCCCCCGACCTCCCACCGTAATCGGGAACTCCCCGAAATTTTCCTCCCCCTCGCTTCTACCACGGTTTTTTCCGTCATGGACGGCCCAAAGAATGTCATGCAGCTGCATCTCCGGCCCGCCCAGGATGAGAAGCCCATTTTTTGTCATGATTTTTTGTCATAGAAGTAGGATCCCACCACATCTATGATGATACCGGGTTTTGTCACAATTATCGTCATAGAAGTGTCATATGTATGATAGAAAAATTTTTCTTTCGGCCCAAAATGTCACGGATGTGTCTTTTTTGTAGTGGAACATGCTGATTTGACGGCCGGTAGCTTCCCTAGCCTCCTATAAAACTTCTCCAAACCCTACCCTAGCCACTCCTCTCCCCATTTCCCCCTCTCCCTGCCGCCACCAGGTAGGTCGCCCTCCATAGCCGTCGCCATGGACGAGGAGAGCTTAAGCTCATCCCCGGCCCGAACACCTCCGCCGTCTGCGTTGCTGCCATGGGGAGAGAACCCTGACCCTCGTCGTCGTCTTCCTCACCCTCGCACGCGACCACGAGGACCCCGAAGGCTTCTTCCTCGTCGTATGCTTCTCTGCTTCCTCTTCTTCACGGGATCGGCAGCGTCACCGTCGGTCAGCGCCTTCCCCCGCCGTCCCCGGTCAGCCTCGACCTCGTACGACTGCAGCAACACCCCCCATGGTGAAGCTCTGCTCCTCCCCATCTCTCTCTCCGGTCTCGTTGTCCGCAGGCCCATCGTTCCGCGCAACCCTGAGGCCGACCACCATGGCCGACCAGGTGAGCAAGCTCAAGCTCGTGCCTTGCCTCTTCCGCACTGCATCCACACATGCCTCTTTTCGCTGCTCTCCGCACGAACACGCACACCCTAGCATGTTTCCGCACGCCCGCTGCTGTACCGCTTGCCTCGCCATGCATCCCCGCCATGGCCGCAAGCTCCTGCTCCCACACATGCCGCTGGCTTCGTTGCTTTGCCGCACCTTCGCTGCACACCTCCACGCACACGCATCAACACCCGCGCACGGCCACGCTCGACTGCGAGCCCGTGGCCCTACTTCGTCTTGCCGCCACCATGTCCGAGGCGACCTCGAGCTCGTCCTCGAGTCTTCCCGTGCATCCGAGCCTTCTGCACAGTCTCACCTCACAGCGCACCAATGTCCCTGTTCCGCACGCCCGCCGGTGCTCTACAGCCTCTGTAGTCGCCGTCTTGATCGAGTTCGTCGTCAGCAAAGATTCATGTGCATCCATGGAAGGTCAAGGCTTGGCCTTGGTATCCATTCAAAAGGGAGCTGTGCTCCTTCTCTAACAAGATCACAGCACTAGCCCAGCTGGTTAGCCATACGCGCTCGCATCCGGGAGGTCCTGGGTTCGAGCCCCAGGCGCCCAATCCTCTTGGGCCTCATTCACTCTCGGGCTGCTGCACTATATTGCTTCTGGCCCGCATATGTGTTTTTCTCTGCTCTATGACATTTTGCATTTTCCAGTGCATGCATATTTACAGGAAATGCCATTGTTTTGTATTGTTAATAACTAAATATGCGTGCTTCCAAATTAAACAAACTTAATATGAAAAATGCTTAGAATTTTTCTAGTTTCATAATATGCAACTTTCAACCATGTTTAAAATGTTAAACTTGTTGTTTTCTTTTATCTTGCATAAATAGCATGTTAAAATGCTTTATTTCATAATTTAATAACCGTAGCTCCAAATTTAATAAACTCTATATGTAAATGGGGTAGAAAAATGCATAGTTTAACATGGTGGCATTACTTTGCATGTTTAACAACTCTAAAATATGGTTTAGGGCAGAACAGTACCAAATCTAAGATATGCACATGAGGATTTTCTGGAATTGTTGTTTGTTATTTCCAGCCTCATTTAAACTTGCCTAAATGTTTAGTTTACTAATGCGTCACCTCTTGCCATGTCTAATTACATTCAATTTTGATGAGTAGCATAAACGGGAATGAACTAAATAAGTCATGTGGTGTTTCGTCAATATGCAACTCGTTGCATACTGAGCTCCACTTAATTTGTAGTATTGTTTGTGCATATTTCCATGCCATGCCTCATTAAACCGGACATGCATCATACTTGGTTGTGCATCATGACATGTTTATGTGATGGTTGTTTACTATGTTGCTTGCTTCTTTCCGGGTTGCTTCTCTCGTTAGCTTCGGTTTCGTTTCGAAGTTGTGAGGATCTGTTCGACTACGTCCGTTTATCTTATTCATGGACTCGTTCTTCTTCCTTGCAGGATCTCAGGCAAGATGACCATACCCTCGAAATCACTTCTATCTTTGCTTGCTAGTTGTTCGTTCTATCGCTATGTCGCGCTACCTACCACTTGTTATGTCATGCCTCCCATATTGCCATGTCAAGCCTCTAACCCACCTTTCCTAGCAAACCGTTGTTTGGCTATGTTACCGCTTTTGCTCAGCCCCTCTTATAGCGTTGCTAGTTGCAAGTGAAGTTGAAGTTTGTTCCATGTTGGAACATGGTTATGTTGGGATATCACAATATCTTTTATTTAATTAATGCATCTATATACTTGGTAAAGGGTGGAAGGCTCGGCCTTATGCCTGGTGTTTTGTTCCACTGTTGCCGCCCTAGTTTCCGTCATACCGGTGTTATGTTCCTTGATTTTGTGTTCCTTACGCGGTTGGGTGTTATGGGAACCCCTTGACAGTTTGCTTCGAATAAAACTCCTCCAGCAAGGCCCAACCTTAGTTTTACATTTGCCTTACAACCTATACCTTTCCCTTGGGAGTAATTAACCCGAGGGTCATCTTTATTTTAAACCCCCCACCCGACCAGTGCTTCTCTAAGTGTTGGTCCGGACTAGAGACCCTTGCAGAGCCACCTCGGGGAAACATGAGGGCTGGTTTTAGTTGTATGGATTGCTCATCCGGTGTTGCCCTGAGAACGAGATATGTGCAGCTCCTATCGGGACTGTCGGCACATCAGGCGGCTTTGCTGGTCTTATTTTACCATTATCGAAATATCTTGTAACCGGGATTCCGAGACTGATCGGGTCTTTCCGGTAGAAGGAATATCCTTCGTTGACTGTGAGAGCTTGTGATAGGCTAAGTTGGGACACCCCTGCAGGGTATAAACTTTCGAGAGCCGTGCCCGTGGTTATGTGGCAGATGGGAATTTGTTAATGTCTGGTTGTAGAGAACTTGACACTTAACTTAATTAAAATGCATCAACCACGTGTGTAGCCGTGATGGTCTCTTTTCGATGGAGTCCGGGAAGTGAACACGGTTCTTGTGTTATGGTTGTGCGTAAGTAGTTTCAGAATCAATTCTTGATCATTTCTAGCTTGACGGCCGTTGCGTTGCTTCTCTTCTCGCTCTTATTTGTGTAAGTTAGCCACCATATTTGCTTAGTGCTTGCTGCAGCTCCACCTCTCTACCTTATCATACCCATAAGCTTAAATAGTCTTAATCTCGCGGGTGTGAGATTGCTGAGTCCTCGTGACTCACAGATACTTCCAAACAGTTGCAGGTGTCGATGATACCAGTGCAGGTGACGCAACCGAGCTCAAGTGGGAGCTCGATGAAGATCTTATCGTTGTTATGCGTCTTTTTTGGTTGATTAGTAGTGGAGCCCAGTTGGGACGACCGGGGATCTAGCATTTGGGGTTGTCTTCTTTTATTTTGGTTCCTTAGTTGGACCTTGATTGTACTTTGGATGATGTATGTTTAACTTGTTATTTGTGTGAAGTGGCGATTGTAAGCCAACTCTTATCCCTTTCTTATTCAGTACATGGGATTGTGTGAAGATTACCCCTCTTACGACAAAACTATCGTGCGGCTATGCCTCTAAGTCGTGCCCCGACATGTGGGAGATGTAGCCGCATTGTGGGTGTTACAAGTTGGTAAACAGAGCCATTCCCGACTTAGGAGCCCCCTGCTTGATCGAATCGCTATTGTTGTTGAGTCTAGAACAAAATGTTTTGAGTCTTAGGATTATATATATCAGAGAGTAGGATTCTTTTTACTCCTCGGTCCCTTCGTCGCTCTCGTGAGGCCTCCTGACGTAGAAGTTTTAACTATTCTCTCCTCAAATTTCATGAATTTTATTTAGGATCACGAGGGTATCTTGGAATCGTTCCGATAGTCTTGTGACGAGAACATTGTTCTTGGTGCCTCCTGACATTTAGGGGTTGTGGTAGTGTCCCGGGGGGTTGAGCTCCGAGGTGTTGTCGTCACAATTTTATCGTTGAAGTTCTGGAATACCTGAGTTCACCGACATCGAAAATCTCTTTTATGCAGTTGCTGGTGAGATAACCTCGACGCCACCCAGTACTGGGGCGGGAGTTCGGGAGTATTGCCATAACTCGTATAATGGATGCTATTCGAAGGTTCAAGTACATGATTCCCGAAGGTTTCTTGGTTATGTGTTGAAGATGGATACAACTGGATGTAGGGATTGTTAGTTTGGGTGAGATATATTGCTTTCCCTGTATCCTCAACACCTGATTGCATAACCAGAAAGTTTTGGGAGTTTATAAGTGGGAATTCAAGTATCACGTAGGATATCCTTCCAACAGACACATGATACGATATGGGGTCTATCATATGTTTGTTCCGGCTTATTTTGCAAGTCAATCTTTGTTTTGTTTTCAGTTGTGGTATTCGAGTTGCTTCAATGTCAAGTGTTGATTCCATACATTTTCCAAGCGGTGTTCTCATATTTCTGTGTGAATACTAATCCTTTCGATCATCAAGATGGTCATGTTAATTCTTTTCTACCCGTGTGTTTCTCTTCTAAATGATCCTATCATTTTTCCCATTCGCAAGATCCAATCTTAGTTTTCTCAACGGTATCCATTCCACCCGTCCCAAGTTGCCTTTGTTTTCCCGCCCTCCCACCCTTTTATTCGAGGACTCAGATATCTTAATCAAGTATCAATTTTATTCATGTGAAGACTCTTCATTCCTTTCCTTCAATGTCCTTAACCGGTGATTTCTCATGGAGATGCTCACGAGCTACAAGTTCATCATTCTTTCCTTCTTCGTCCTCTTTTCATCCCCGGTGGACTAAATTCAAGCCTTCAGTGTTCATCACATTCCTTCCCTTGTTTCACATGTTTTCTCATGTCGGTGCACCTCTTAATCATCCAATTCTCACCATTCATTTGTTGGGGAGTGCCGAAGATATCTCAGAAGATTCACGTTTCCATTCTCGATCCGTTCAAGTTATTTCGAGGTTGTTATCTCATTCAAGTTATTTAATTCAACCGGTGCATTATCTCCTTTAAATCGTCAATGGTGTTTCTTTTGAGTGGGTCGTAACCCACATGTCTTTTCCCAGGATCTTATCTGACTCTTCTAATTTTCCCGGAGCTATCATCAAATTCTTTCCAAGTTGACATAAGAATGAATTATCATTAGTCATATGTCTTTCTCCAAGATCTTTCAAACTCTTTTCATCGTTTGTTCAACCTTTCTAATTTTCATCCCGGAGTATCTCAACAATTCATGGTGGTGTTTCTCATTGTCATTCCCAACATTTGAAGACCGAAGAAGAGTTTTTCCTCCAAATCTTATCTGTTCTCTCAAAGATGCGTAGTTCAAGCTCGACGCCATCCTCTCATAATTGCTTTCGATTGTGAGAATTCTTTTCACCCATCCAGAGCAATTTAGGTGTTTTTTTTAGTTTGATTCTTCGGAGCCCATCATCATTATTCATTGCAACTTTTAGCTCCTGTTCTCCAAATCTTACCGGTGCATCATTCAAATATCCTCTAATCAGTTCATGATCTCTTCATTCACTTGTATCTAAATTCTCTCAAGTATCTTCATTCATTTTCTAATTCTTGCCGGTGTTTCTCTATCTTTTCTTTGTTCATTTTTAATTCTTACGGCGGCTCGTTCAAGAATTCTCTTCCGTTGTTATTGTATCAATTCATTCGTTCTTTCCAAATCCTACCGGTGGTTCTTCAAAGACCTTCTCAAGTTTGCTTTATGTCTTTCCCCAATCCTTTCTATGAGAATAAGTAGTATGCCAAATCCGTTGCTTGCCATCAATCCAAATTGATGAAGGATACGCATAACGTAATTCTTATTATTGTTTCATCCAAGTGATCTAGTTTCTTCTTTCCAGAGTTGTTCATCATGTCACATTTCTCAGTTCGAGATGCTTCATCTTTTCTTTTCCCAGAGTTCCAAGCTCTCTCAATTATATCATCACGAAGATCCATCTAAATCATTGTAAGGCTTCACCTTGTGTTTTCAACTTCTCTTTCTTTTTATCATCCTTTTATTACCGGAGTTCTTCATGGAGGCTCTACATGGTGGTTCGTCAAGAATTCCTTTCATTCTTCAATTGTGCTCAAGAATTCTCTCGAAGTTAAGTTCTTCCAAGCTATACTCAAAAATAAACATGGTGTTAAACACATGTATTGTTTTGAGGAGTTCAAGCATTCTTCATCTTGCAATCTGAAGTGCAATTCTTTCATATATCATCTTTTGAGGTGTTGTTATGTCATTGTTTATAATTTCCCTTCGTATTTCATGATTCACAAGTTTTCAAGAGTGACATATCTAAATCCATGATTTTCTCTTCGCTCAAGACTTCTTTTCAACCAATCAATCTCTTCATTGGAATTAGATTGGGTTATATTTCACCTAAAGCTTTCCATAGGGATTGTTGCTATTTATGGTGCTCATAAATGACCCAAGTTCTTCATTTATCCTCTCGGTTAAATAAGTTTCTCGTCTCCTTGTGGATATCAATCCAATCTATTGTTTCCGTTAGTGGCAGAATTTCACCTCAAATTTCGAGATGTTTTCCATAAGCCCACAACAAGCTTACTCTTTTCGTTGTTTGTTTTCCAACGACTCCGTTCGACCCTTCTCCTAAAGATGCTTTTCAAGCTCATTTGAGGTAAAAGATGTTGTTTTCTCCTCCATTCTTTTGATTCCATTCTTACATTTGTTCCGGAGGTGTTGTGATGTTGCTCTCTTCGACCCATCATCTTGTTTTGTCAAGATCATGTTCAATTCCTTCCATTTACAGTCAGAGTGTTATCAGAATTATATCATTCTTTTTCCTTCTCTATCTTGTTTTAATCGGAGTGCTGTCCGAATTTGTTCTTCCTTGTTCATCTTTTCTAACTGAGTGTTTTCAACTTCGATCATCTCCATTGTATTCTTTTCTCAAAATGGTTTAACCTCTCAAGGTTCATGGTTTCACTCGTTTGTCAAAGAAGCAACTTTGTTTTACCTCTTCCTCTTCCGTTTCTCCCCGGTGCCATCCTAGATCTCGGGACGAGATCCTCTCGTAGTGGTGGAGTGTTGTGACGACCCGAGACCGATGCTCCAGATGCCTTCCATTTATTTTTCGTTATCGTCGTGTGTTTCAATTGTTTGTTGCCATGAACATGCTGAGTGGTTTGTCATATCTTTGCTTCTTGCACCATGCTCATCTCACTTGTTATGTTGCATTGTGCCGTTGTCTTTTCTTGTTACATTTGCATCATGATCATCATTGTAGTATGCATATTTGTAGCATGCATATTTGTTGTGAGCTTGTTATCTTCGTGAACTCCTTTTCCTCATCTTATTTGTTATTTCATCTTGCCCTTTCCATCTAAACCATCATCAAGTGCAACAACCCATCTCTAGCTTCTTTCTTTCAATTCTCACCCATTTCTTCAAGTGACATTATTTCTGATATGTATAATGTTCATTCTTTTCCTATAAATTTTCAACCATGCCTTCAACCTCTCTGCCGAATTTCAGCTCCTTTGAAGATGTTTTGGTTGGGTTCAAAAATGGCTCAAGTTTGAATGTAATTCAAACTTGGATTGTTTTTTCTACCTCTAAAAACCGCCAAGTCAATTTATTCAAATCCTGCACAAATTCAGGATTACAGGGATATTCTGATATCTCTCTCAACCCTTTCCTATATTCCTGTGCTTTTCGGTCTTTATTTTTATGTCTGAAGAAAACTAAAAGGAAGAGAGAAGCCCAGCATCGCAGCCCACTTACCTCTCAGCCGAAGCCAGCCCACCCGACATCTCTCCGGTCCAGCCCATAGCGCATGGCCTCCCATGTTCTTCTTCTCTCTGTACGGCGTCCATCCAGGAGCTCCACGTAGACGAACTCGCTGATTTGACGGTCGGTAGCTTCTCTAGGCTCCTATAAAACTTCTCCAAACCCTACCCTAGCCTCTCCGCTCCCCATTTCCCCCTCTCCCTGCCGCCGCCACCAGGTAGGTCGCCCTCCATAGCCGTTGCCATGGACGAGGAGAGCTTAAGCTCATCCCCGGTCTGAACACCTTCGTCGTCTGTGTTGCTGCCACGGGGAGAGAACCCCGACCCTCGTCGTCGTCTTCCTCACCCTCGCACGCGACCACGAGGACCCCGAAGGCTTCTTCCTCGTCGTATGCTTCTCTACTTCCTCTACTTCACGGGATCGGCGGCATCACCGTCGGTCAGCACCTTCCCCCGCCGTCCCCGGTCAGCCTCAACCTCGTACGACTCCAGCAACACCCCCCATGGTGAAGCTCTACTCCTCCCCATCTCTCTCTCCGGTCTCATTGTTCGCAGGCCCGTCGATCCGCGCAACCCCGAGGCCGTCCGCCATGGCCGACCAGGGAAGCAAGTTCAAGCTCGTGCCTTGCCTCTTCCGCACTGCATCCACACATGCCTCCTTCCACAGCTCTCCGCATGAACACGCGCACCCTAGCCTATTTCCGAACGCCCACTGCTGTAGCGCTTGCCTCGCCATGCATCGCCACCATGGCCGCAAGCTCCTGCTCCCACACATGCCGCTGGCTTTGTTGCTTTGCTGCACCTTCGCTGCACACCTCCACGCACACACATCTACACCCGCGCACGGCCGCGCTTGGCTGGGAGCCCATGGCCCTGCTCCCTCTTGCCACCACCATGTACGAGGCGACCTTGAGCTCATCCTTGAGTCTTCCCGCGCACCCGAGCCTTCTGCACGGTCTCACCTCACAGCGCACCAATGTCCCTGTTCCGCACGCCCGCCGGTGTTCTACAGCCTCTGTAGTCGCCGCCTTCATCGAGTTCGTCATCGGCAAAGATTCATGTGCATCCATGGAAGGCCAAGGCTTGGCCTTGGTATCCATTCAAAAGGGAGCCGTTCTCCTTCTCTAACAAGATCACAACACTAGCCCAGCTGGTTAGCCATACGCGCTCGCATCCGGAAGGTCCTGGGTTCGAGCCCCAGGCGCCCAATCCTCTTGGGCCTCATTCACTCTCGGGCCGCTGCACTATATTGCTTCTGGCCCGCGTATGTGTTTTTTTCTGCTCTGTGACATTTTGCATTTTCCAGTGCATGCATATTTACAGGAAATGCCACTAGTTTGTATTGTTAATAACTAAATATGCATGCTTCCAAATTAAACAAACTTAATATGAAAAATGCTTAGAATTTTGTCTAGTTTCATAATATTCAACTTTAAACCATGTTCAAAATGATAAACTTGCTATTTGCTTTTATCTTGCATAAATAGCATGTTAAAATGCTTTATTTCATAACTTAATAACCGTAGCTCCAAATTTAATAAACCTTATATGTAAATGGGGTAGAAAAATGCATAGTTTAACATGGTGGCATTACTTTGCATGTTTAACAACTCTAAAATATGGTTTAGGGCAGAACAGTACCAAACCTAAGATATACACATGAGGATTTTCCGGAATTGTTGTTTGTTATTTCTGGCCTCATTTAAACTTGACTTAATGTTTAGTTTACTTATCCTTCACCTCTTGCCATGTCTAATAACATTTAATTTTCTTGAGTAGCATAAATGGGAGAGAACTAAATAAGTCATGTGGTGTTTCGTCAATATGCAACTCGTTGCATACTGAGCTCCACTTAATTTGTAGTATTGTTTCTGCATATTGCCATGACATGCCTCATTAAACCGGACATGCATCATACTTGGTTGTGCATCATGACATGTTTATGTGATGGTTGTTTACTATGTTGCTTGCTTCTTTCCGGGTTACTTCTCCCGTTAGCTTCGGTTTCATTCCGGAGTTATGAGGATCTGTTCGACTATGTCCGTTTGTCTTCTTCATGGACTCGTTCTTCTTCCTTGCGGGATCTCAGGCAAGATGACCATACCCTCGAAATCACTTCTATATTTGCTTGCTAGTTGTTCGTTCTATCGCTATGTCGCGCTACCTACCACTTGTTATATCATGCCTCCCATATTGCCATGTCACGCCTCGAACCCACCTTTCCTAGCAAACCGTTGTTTGGCTATGTTACCACTTTTGCTCAGCCCCTCTTATAGCATTGCTAGTTGCAGGTGAAGTTGAAGTTTGTTCCATGTTGGAACATGGTTATGTTGGGATATCACAATGTCTTTTATTTAATTAATGCATCTATATACTTGGTAAAGGGTGGACGGCTCGGCCTTATGCCTGGTGTTTTGTTCCACTCTTGTCGCCCTAGTTTCCGTCATACCAGTGTTATGTGCCTTGATTTTGCGTTCCTTACGCGGTTGGGTGTTATAGGAACCCCTTGACAGTTCGCTTTGAATAAAACTCCTCCAACAAGGCCCAACCTTGGTTTTACATTTGCCTAACAACCTATACCTTTCCCTTGGGAGTAATTAACCCGAGGGTCATCTTTATTTTAACCCCCCCCCCCGGGGCCAGTGCTTCTCTAAGTGTTGGTCCGGACTAGAGCCCCTTGCAGAGCCACCTCGGGGAAACTTGAGGGCTGGTTTTAGTTGTACGGATTGCTCATCCGGTGTTGCCCTGAGAACGAGATATGTGCAGCTCCTATCGGGATTGTCGGCACATCGGGCGGCTTTGCTGGTCTTGTTTTACCATTGTCGAAATATCTTGTAACCGGGATTCCGAGACTGATCGGGTCTTTCCGGTAGAAGGAATATCCTTCGTTGACTATGAGAGCTTGTGATGGGCTAAGTTGGGACACCCCTGCAGGGTATAAACTTTCGAGAGCCGTTCCCGCGGTTATGTGGCAGATGGGAATTTGTTAATGTCTGGTTGTAGGGAACTTGACACTTAACTTAATTAAAATGCATCAACCGTGTGTGTAGCCGTGATGGTCTCTTTTCGGCGGAGTCCGGGAAGTGAACACGGTTCTTGTGTTATGGTTGTGTGTAAGTAGTTTCAGGATCACTTCTTGATCATTTCTAGCTTCATGGTCGTTGCGTTGCTTCTCTTCTCGCTCTTATTTTCATAAGTTAGCCACCATATTTGCTTAGTGCTTGCTACAGCTCCACCTCTCTACCTTATCCTACCCATAAGCTTAAATTGTCTTGATCTCGTGGGTGTGAGATTGCTGAGTCCTCGTGACTCATAGATACTTCCAAACAGTTGCAGGTGTCGATGATACCAGTGCAGGTGACGCAACCGAGCTCAAGTGGGAGCTCGATCAAGATATTATCGTTGTTATGCGTCTTTTCTGGTTGATCAGTAGTGGAGCCCAGTTGGGATGATCGGGGATCTAGCATTTGGGGTTGTCTTCTTTTATTTTGGTTCCGTAGTTGGACCTTGATTGTACTTTGGATGTTGTATGTTTAACTTGTTATTTATGTGAAGTGGCGATTGTAATCCAACTCTTATCCCTTTCTTATTCAGTACATGGGATTGTGCGAAGATTACCCTTCTTGCGACAAAACTACCATGCGGCTATGCCTCTAAGTCGTGCCCCGACACGTGGGGGATATAGCCGCGTTGTGGGTGTTACAACCTATGGCCGAGGCATAGGGAATGACTTTCATTTTCTCTCTATCTTATGCAGTGGTTGGGCATTGAGTCTGACTCGACTTCACACCTTGTAACACAGGCAAGAACCCTTTCTTTGACTGATCCATTTTGAACTTCTTCAAAACTTTATCAAGGTATGTGCTTTGTGAAAGTCCAATTAAGCATCTTGATCTATCTCTATAGATCTTGATGCCCAATATATAAGCAGCTTCACCGAGGTCTTTCATTGAAAAATTCTTATTCAAGTACCCTTTTATGCTATCTAGAAATTCTGTATTATTTCCAATCAACAATATGTCATCCACATATAATATTAGAAATGCTATAGAGCTCCCACTCACTTTCTTGTAAATACAGGCTTCTCCAAAAGTCTGTATAAAACCATATGCTTTGATCACACTATCAATGTGTATATTCCAACTCCAAGAGACTTGCACCAGTCCATAAATGGATCGCTGGAGCTTGCACACTTTGTTAGCACCTTTTGGATCGACAAAACCTTCTGGTTGCATCATATACAACTCTTCTTTAAGATATCCATTAAGGAATGCAGTTTTGACATCCATTTGCCAATTTTCATAATCATATAATGCGCTAATTGCTAACATGATTTGTACAGACTTAAGCATTGCTACGGGTGAGAAGGTCTCATCATAGTCAACTCCTTGAACTTGTCGAAAACCTTTTGCAACAATTCGAGCTTTATAGACAGTGACATTACTGTTCGCGTCTGTCTTCTTCTTGAAAATCCATTTATTCTCTATTGCTTGCCAATCATAGGGCAAGTCAACCAAAGTCCACACTTTGTTCTCATACATGGATCCCATCTCAGATTTCATGGCCTCAAGCCATTTCGCGGAATCTGTGCTCATCATCACTTCCTCATAGTTCGTAGGTTCGTCATGGTCAAGTAACATGACCTCCAGAACAGGATTACCGTACCACTCTGGTGTGGATCGTACTCTGGTTGACACTTTGTACTCTAATTGGTGTAGGAACCACACTTTGTACTGTAATTGGTGTAGGAATCACTGGAACTGATTTATGTGAATAACTACTTTCCAATTCGGGAGAAGGTAAAATTACCTCATCAAGTTCTACTTCCCTCACACTCACTTCTTTCAAGAGAAACTCCTTCTCTAGAAAGGATCCATTCTTAGTAACGAATATCTTGCCTTCGGATCTGTGATAAAAGGTGTACCCAATAGTCTCCTTTGGGTATCCTATGAAGACACATTTTTTTCGATTTGGGTTCGAGCTTATCAGGTTGAAGATTTTTCACATAAGCATCAAAGCCCCAAACTTTAAGAAACAACAGCTTAGATTTCTTGCCAAACCACAGTTCATATGGTGTCGTCTCAATGGATTTAGATGGTGCCCTATTTAACGTGAATGCAGCCGTCTCTAAAGCATAACCCAAAACGATAGCGGTAAATCAGTAAGAGACATCAGAGATCGCACCATATCTAATAAGGTACGGTTACGACGTTCGGAAACACCATTATGTTGTGGTGTTCCAGGTGGCATGAGTTGCAAAACTATTCCACATTGTTTCAAATGAAGACCAAACTCATAACTCAAATATTCACCTCCACGATTAGATCTTAGAAACTTTATTTTCTTATTACGATGATTTTCCACTTCACTTTGAAATTCTTTGAACTTTTCAAATGTTTCAGACTTATGTTTCATTAAGTAGATATGCCCATATCTGCTCAAATCATCTGTGAAGGTCAGAAAATAATGATACCTGCCGCGAGCCTCAACACTCATCGGACTGCATACATCAGTATGTATTATTTCCAATAAGTCAGTTGCTCGCTCCATTGTTCCGGAGAATGGAGTCTTGGTCATCTTGCCAATGAGGCATGGTTCGCAAGCATCAAGTGATTCCAAAAGCCCATCAGCATGGAGTTTCTTCATGCTCTTTACACCAATATGACCTAAATGGTAGTGCCACAAATAAGTTGCACTATCATTATCAACCTTGCATATTTTGGCTTTAATATTATGAATATGTGTATCACTACTATGGAGATTCAACAAAAATAGACCACTCATCAAGGGTGCATGACCATAAAAGATATTACCCATATAAATAGAACAACCATTATTCTCCGATTTAAATGAATAATCGTCTCGCATTAAACAAGATCTGGATATAATGTTCATGCTCAACGCTAGCACCAAATAACAATTATTTAGGTCTAAAACCAATTTCTATGGTAGATGTAGAGGTAGCATGCCGACGGCGATCACATCGACTTTGGAACCATTTCCCACGCGCATCGTCACCTTGTCCTTAGCCAGTCTTCGTTTAATCTGTAGCCCCTGTTTCGAGTTGCAATTATGAGCAACAAAACCAGTATCAACTACCCATGTGCTACTATGAGCATTAGTAAGGTACACATCAATAACATGTATATCAAATATACCTTTCACTTTTCCATCCTTCTTATCTTCCATATACTTGGGGCAGTTCCGCTTCCAGTGACCAGTCCCTTTGCAGTAGAAGCACTCAGTCTCAGGCTTAGGTCCAGACTTGGGTTTATTCCCCTGAGCAGCAACTGGCTTGCTGTTCTTCTTAAATTTTCCCTTCTTCCCTTTGCCCTTTTTCTTGAAACTAGTGGTGTTGTTAACCATCAACACTTGATGCTCCTTCTTGATTTCCACCTCCGCGGCCTTTAGCATAGCAAAGAGCTCAGGAATTGTCTTTTCCATCCCTTGCATATTACAATTCATCATGAAGCCTTTATAGCTTGGTGGCAGTGATTGAAGAACTTTGTCAATGACACTATCATCAGGAAGATTAACTCCCAGCTGAGTCAAGTGGTTGTGGTACCCAGATATTCTGAGTATGCGTTCACTGACATAACTATTCTCCTCCATTTTGCAGCTATAGAACTTGTTGGAGACTTCATATCTCTCAACTCAGGCATTTTCTTGAAATATTAACTTCAACTCCTGGAACACTCATATGCTCCATGACGTTCAAAATGTCTTTGAAGTCCCGATTCTAAGCCATAAAGCATGGCACACTGAACTATCAAGTAGTCATCAACTTTGCTCCGCCAGATGTTCATAATGTCCAGAGTTGCTCCTGCGGCGGGTCTTGCACCTAGCGATGCTTCCAGGACGTAATTCTTCTATGCAGTAATGAGGATAATCCTCAAGTTACAGACCCAATCCGTGTAGTTGCTACCATCATCTTTCAACGTAGCCTTCTCTAGGAACGCATTAAAATTCAAGGGAACGGTAGCACGGGCCATTGATCTACAACAACATAGAGATGCAAATACTATCAGGTAGTAAGTCATGATAAATTAAAGTTCAATTAATCACATTACTTAAGAACTCCCACTTAGATAGACATCCCTCTAGTCATCTAAACGATCACGTGATCCATATCAACTAAACCATGTCCGATCATCACGTGAGATGGAGTAGTTTTCAATGGTGAACATCACTATGTTGATCATATCTACTATATGATTCATGTTCGACCTTTCGGTCTCAGTGTTCCGAGGCCATATCTACATATGCTGGGCTCGTCAAGTTTAACCCGAGTATTCTTCACGTGCAAAACTAGCTTGCACCCGTTGTATGTGAACGTAGATCTTATCACGCCCGATCATCACGTGGTGTCTCAGCACGACGAACTGTAGCAACGGTGCATACTCAGGGAGAACACTTGTACCTTGAAATTTAGTGAGGGATCATCTTATAATGCTACAGTCGTACTAAGAAAAATAAGATGCATAAAGGATAAACATCACATGCAATCAAAATATGTGACATGATATGGCCATCATCATCTTGTGCCTTTGATCTCCATCTCCAAAGCACCGTCATGATCTCCATCATCACTGTCTTGACACCTTGATCTCCATCCTAACATCATTGTCGTCTCGCCAACTATTGCTTCTATGACTATCGCTACCGCTTAGTGATAAAGTAAAGCAATTACATGGCGATTGCATTTCATACAATAAAGCGACAACCATAAGGCTCCTGCCAGTTGCCGATAACTTCTACAAAACATGATCATCTCATACAACAATTTATATCTGATCACATCTTGACCATATCACATCACAACATGCCCTACAAAAACAAGTTAAACGTCCTCTACTTTGTTGTTGCAAGTTTTACGTGGCTGCTACGGGTTTCTAGCAAGAACCGTTCTTACCTACGCATTATAACCACAACGATTTTTCGTCAAGTGTGTTGTTTTAACCTTCAACAAGGACCGGTCGTAGTCCAACTCGATTCAACTGAAGTTGGAGAAATAGACACCCGCCAGCCACCTATGTGCGAAGCACGTCGGTAGAACTAGTCTCATGAACGCGGTCATGTAATGTCGGTCCGGCCGCTTCATCCAACAAAGCCACCGAATCAAAGTAAGACATTGGTGGTAAGCAGTATCACTATTATCGCCCACAACTCTTTGTGTTCTACTCGTGCATATAACATCTACGCATAGACCTGACTCGGATGCCACTATTGGGGAACGTAGTAATTCAAAATTTTCCTATGATCACGCAAGATCTAACTAGGATATGCATAGCAACAAGAGGGGACAGTGTGTCCACGTACCCTCGTAGACCAAAAGCAGGAGCGTTTAGTAACGCGGTTGATGTAGTCGAACGTCTTTACGATCCAACCGATCCAAGTACCGAACATACGGCACCTCCGTGTTCAGCACACGTTCAGCATGATGACGTCCCTCAAGCTCTTGATCCATTTGAGGACGAGGGAGATTTTCGTTAGCCCGACAGCGTGGCAACGGTGATGATGAAGTTACCGGCGCAGGGCTTCACCTAAGCACTACGACGTTATGACCAAGGAGTTGAACTGTGGAGGGGGCACCGCACACGGCTAAGAGATTGTCTGTTGTGCCTTAGGGGTGCCCTCCCTCCCCGCCTTCGTGTATAAAGGGGGGCGCGCCATAGGGGGGAGTCCTACTTGGACTCCTAGTCCAAGTAGGATTCGCCCCCCCCCCCTCCTTCCTTCCACCGGAGAGGGAAAAGGGGAAGGGAGAGAGAGGGACAAGGAAATAGGGCGGGCGCCCCCTTCCCCTAGTCCAATTCGGTTTGGGCAAGGGGGCGTGACCCTCCTCACATGGCCTTTCTCCTCGCCTCCAATATGGCCCAATAGGCCCAATACTTCCCCTGAGGGGTTCCGGTAACCCCTTGGTACTCCGGTAAAATATCCGAATCACTCGAAACCATTTCGATGTCCGAATATAACCTTCCAATATATGAATCTTTACCTCTCGACCATTTCGAGACTCCTCGTCATGTCTGTGATCTCATCTAGGACTTGCTACCTCTTGAGCACTACGTTGGTTTTCCCTTGAAGAGGAAAGGGTGATGCAGCAAAGTAGCGTAAGTATTTCCCTCAGTTTTTGAGAACCAAGGTATCAATCTAGTAGGAGGCCACACACGAGTCCCTCGCACCTACAAAAACAAATAAAATCCTCGCAACCAACGCAATAAAGGGGTTGTCAATCCCTTCACGGTCACTTACGGAAGTGAGATCTTTTATATATGATAAGATAATTTTTTTTGGTATTTTTATGATAAAGATGCAAAGTAAAGAAAGCAAAATAAACGAAAAATGAAATAGCTTGTTGACGGAAGATTAATATGATGGAAAATAAACTCGGGGCCATAGGTTTCACTAGTGGCTTCTCTCGAGAGCATAAGTATTACAGTGGGTAAACAAACTAATGTTGAGCAATTGACATAATTGAGCATAGTTATGTTAATATCTAGGTATGGTCATGTATATAGGCATCACGTCCGAGACAAGTAGACCGACTCCTGCCTGCATCTACTACTATTACTCCACACATCGACCGCTATCCAGCATGCATCTAGAGTATCAAGTTCAAAAGAACAGAGTAACGCTTTAAGCAAGATGACATGATGTAAAGGGACAAACTCATGCAATATGAAATAAACCCCATCTTGTTATCCTCGATGGCAACAATACAATACGTGCCTTGTTGCCCCTATTGTCACTGGGAAAGGACACCGCAAGATTGAACCCAAAGCTAAGCACTTCTGCCATTGCAAGAAAGATCAATCTAGTAGGCCAAACCAAACTAATAATTCGAAGAGACTTGCAAAGATAACCAATCATACATAAAAGAATTCAGAGAAGATTCAAATATTGTTCATAGATAAACTTGATCATAAACCCACAATTCATCGGTCTCAACAAACACACCGCAAAAGAAGATTACATCAAATAGATCTCCACAACAGAGGGGGAGAACTTTGTATTGATATCCAAAAAGAGAGAAGAAGCCATCTAGCTAATAACTATGAACCCGAAGGTCTGAAGTAAACTACTCAAACTTCATCAGAGAGGCTCTGGTGTTGATGTAGAAGCCCTCCATGATCGATGCCCCCTCCGGCGGAGCTCCGGAAAAGGCCCCAAGATGGGATCTCACGGGTTGGCTCCGTATCTGGTAGTTTGGGGTACGTAGGTATATATAGGAGGAAGAAGTACGTCGATGGGGCAACGTGGGACCCACGAGGGTGGAGGGCGTGCCCCCTACCTCGTGCCCTCCTGGTTGCTCTCTTGACGTAGGGTCCAAGTTCTCTGGATCATGTTCGTTCCGAAAATCATGTTCCTGAAGGTTTCATTCCGTTTGGACTCCGTTTGATATTCTTTTTCTGCAAAACTCTGAAATAGGCAAAAAAGGGTTGGGCCTCCAGTTAATAGTTAGTCCCAAAAATAATATAAAAGTGTATAATAAATCCCAATAATGTCCAAAACAGGATATAATATAGCATGGAAAAATCAAAAATTATAGATACGTTGGAGACGTATCAGGACTCCGAACAAACTTCGGTCATCAAATTACATAACTCATAATACAAATCATCATCGAACGTTAAGCATGCGGACCCTACAGGTTCGAGAACCATGTAGACATGACCGAGACACATCTCCGGTCAATAACCAATAGCGGAACCTGGATGCTCATATTGGCTCCTGCATATTCTACGAAGATCTTTATCAGTTAAACCGCATAACAACACACGTTATTCCCTTTTTGTCATCGGTATGTTACTTGCCCGAGATTCGATCGTCGGTATCCTCATACCTAGTTCAATCTCGTTACCGGAAAGTCTCTTTACTCGTTCCATAAAGCATCATATTGTAACTAAATCATTAGTCACATTGCTAGCAAGGCTTTAATGTGATGTGCATTATCGAGAGGGCCCAGAGATACCTCTCCGATACTCAGAGTGACAAATCGTAATCTTGATCTATGCCAACTCAACAAACACCATCAGAGACACCTGTAGAGCATCTTTATAATCACCCAGTTACGTTGTGACATTTGATAGCACACAAAGTGTTCCTCCGGTATTCGGGAGATGCATAATCTCATAGTCAAAGGAATATGTACAAGTCATGAAGAAAGCAATAGCAATAAAACTAAACGATCATAATGCTAAGCTAACGGATGGGTCTTGTCCATTACATCATTCTCTAATGATGTGATCCCATTCATCAAATGAAAACACATGTCTATGGTCAGGAAACTTAACCATCTTTGATTAATGAGCTAGTCAAGTAGAGGCATACTAGGGACACTATGTTTGTCTATGTATTCACACATGTACTAAGTTTTCGGCTAATACAATTCTAGCATGAATAATAAACATTTATCATGATATAAGGAAATGTAAATAACAACTTTATTATTGCCTCTAGGGAATATTTCCTTAATCTTGTCCATCACATCATTCTCCAAATGATGTGATCCCGTTATCAAATGACAAGTCATGTCCATGGTAAGGAAACCTTAACCATCTTTGATCAACGAGCTAGTCAAGTAGAGGCTCACCAGGGACACGATGTTTGTTTATGTATTCACACACATGTATTTTGGTTTCCGATCAATACAATTCTAGCATGAATAATAAACCTTTATCATGAGTAAGCAAATATAAAATAACAACTTTATTATTGCCTCTAGGGCATATTTCCTTCAGTCTCCCACTTGCACTAGAGTCAATAATCTAGTTCACATCACCATGCGATTTATCACCCATAGTTCACATCGTCATGTGATTAACACCCAAAGAGTACTAAGGTGTGATCATGTTTTGCTTGTGAGAGAGGTTTAATCAATGGGTCTGTCACATTCAGATTTGTATGTATTTTGCAAACTTCTATGTCTACAATGCTCTGCATGGTGGTACTCTAGCTAATTGATCCCACTTTCAATATGTATCCAGATCGAGACTCGGAGTCATCTAGATCGGTGTCCAAGCTTGCATCGACGTAATACGTTATGATGAACTCTTTATCACCTCCATAACCGAGAAATACTTCCTTAGTCCTCGTAGGTAACTAAGGATAATTTTGACCGATGTCCAGTGATCTACTCGTGGATCACTATTGTACCCCCTTGCCAAAATCATGGCAAGGTACACAATAGGTCTGGTATATAGCATGGCATACTTTATAGAACCTATGGCTAAGGCATAGGGAATGACTTTTATTCTCTCTCTATCTTCTGGAGTGGTCGGGTTTTGAATCTTACTCAACTTTACACCTTGTAATACAGGCAAGAACCTTTTCTTGGACTGTACCTTTTTGAACTTCTTCAAATCTTATCAAGGTATGTGTTTTGTGAAAGTTCTATTAAACGTCTTGATCTATCTCTATAGATCTTGATGCCCAATATATAAGTAGCTTCACCGAGGTCTTTCATTGAATTTTTTTATTCAAGTATCATTTTATGCTATCCAGAAGTTCTATATTATTTCCAATCAATAATATGCCATCTACATATAATATTAGAAATGCTATAGAGCTCCCACTCACTTTCTTGTAAATACAGGCTTCACTGAAAGTCTGTATAAAACCATATGCTTTGATCACCTCATCAAAGTGTATATTCCAACTCTGAGATGTTTGCACCAGTCCATAGATGGATCGTTGGAGCTTGCACACTTTGTTAGCACCTTTAGGATCGACAAAACCTTCTGGTTGCATCATATACACCTCTTCTTTAAGAAATCCATTAAGGAATGCAGTTTTGATGTCCATTTGCCAAATTTCGTAATCATAAAATGCGGCAATTGCTAACATGATTCGGACTGACTTAAGCATCGCTATGGATGAGAAGGTCTCATCGTAGTCAACCCCTTGAACTTGTCAAAAACCTTTCACGACAAGTCGAGCTTTGTAGACCGTGAAATTACCATTAGCGTCAGTCTTCTTCTTGAACATCCATTTATTCTAAATGGCTTGCCGATCATTGGGAAAGTCCACCAAAGTCCACACTTTGTTCTCATACATGGATCCTATCTCAGATTTCATGGCTTCAAGCCATTTACCGGAATCTGGGCTCATCATAGCTTCTTCATAGTTTGTAGGTTTGCCATGGTCTAATAACATGACTTCCAGGACAGGATTACCGTACCACTCTGGTGCGGAACGTGCTCTATTCGACCTACGAGGTCCAGTAGTAACTTGATCTGAAGTTTCATGATCATCATCATTAGCTTCCTCTCTAGTTGGTGTAGGCATCACGGGAACAGATTTCACTGATGTGCTACTTTCCAAATTGACAGAAGGTATAATTACCTCATCAAGTTCTACTTTCTTCCCACTCACTTCCTTCAAGAGAAACTTCTTCTCTAGAAAGGATCCATTCTTAGCAACAAAGATCTTACCTTCGGATCTGTGGTAGAAGGTGTACCCAATTGTTTCCTCGGGGTCTCCTATGAAGACACACTTCTCCGCTTTGGGTTCGAGCTTATCAGGCTGAAGCCTTTTTACATAAGCGTCACATCCCCAAACTTTTAAGAAATGACAGCTTAGGTTTCTTGCCAAACCACAGTTCATACGGTGTCATCTCAACGGATTTAGACGGTGCCCTATTTAACGTGAATGCGGTTGTCTTTAATGCATAACCCCAAAACGATATTGGCAAATCGGTAAGAGACATCATATAATGCACCATATCTAATAAAGTACGGTTATGACGTTCGGACACACCATTACGCTGTAGTGTTCCAGGTGGCGTGACTTGTGAAACTATTCCACATTGTTTTATATGAAGGCAAAACTCGTAACTCAAATATTTGCCTCTGCAATCAAATCGTAGGAACTTTATTTTCTTGTTACGATGATTCTCCACTTTATTCTGAAATTCTTTGAACTTTTCAAATGTTTCAGGCTTGTGTTTCATTAAGTAGATATACCCACATCTGCTCAAATCATCTGTGAAGGTCAAAAAATAATGATATCCGTCGCGTGCTTCAACACTCATTGGACCGCATACATCGGTATGTATTATTTCCAATAAGTTATTAGCTCACTCCATTGTTCCGAAGAATGGAGTTTTAGTCATCTTGTCCATGAGGCATGGTTCGCAAGTATCAAATGATTCATAATCAAGTGATTCCAAAAGTTCATCCAAATGGAGTTTCTTCATGCGCTTTACACCAATATGACCTAAATGGAAGTGCCACAAGTATGTTGCATTATCATTATCAACTTTGCATCTTTTGGCATCAATATTATGAATATGTGTATCACTACGATCGAGATTCAATAAACCATTCACATTGGGTGTATGACCATAGAAGGTTTTATTCATGTAAATAGAATAACAATTATTCTCTAAATTAAATGAATAACCGTACTGCAATAAACATGATCCAGTCATATTCACGCTCAACGCAAACACTAAATAACATTAATTTAGGTTTCAACACTAATGCCGAAGGTAGAGGGAGTGTGCAATGGTGATCATATCAACCTTGGAATTACTTACAACACACATCGTCCTCGCTTTTAACTAGTCTCTACAACTCTTGTTTCGAGTTACTAATCTTAGCAACTGAACCGGTATCAAATACCTAGGGGTCACTATGAACACTAGTAAAATACACATCAATAACATGTATATCAAATATACCTTTGTTCACTTTGCCATCCTTCTTATCCGCCAAGTATTTGGTGTAGTTCCACTTTGAGTGACCATTTTCTTCACAGTAGAAGCACTTAGTTTCAGGCTTGGGTCCAACTTGGGGCTTCTTCATGGGAGTGGCAACTTGCTTGCCATTCTTCTTGAAGTTCCCTTTCTTTCCTCGCCATTTTTCTTGAAACTAGTGGTATTTTTAACCCATCAACACTTGATGCTCTTTCTTGATTTCTACCTTCGCCGATTTCAGCATCGCGAAGAGCTTGGGAATTGTTGTTGTCATCCCTTGCATATTATAGCTCATCACGAAGTTCTAGTAGCTTGGTGATAGTGACTAGAGAACTCTGTCAATCACTATCTTATCTAGAAGATTAACTCCCACTTGATTCAAGCGATTGTAGTACCCAGACATTTCGAGCACATGCTCACTAGCTGAGCTATTCTCATACATCTTGTAGGCAAAGTACTTGTCAGAGGTCTCATACCTCTCGACATGGGCATGAGTCTGAAATACCAATTTCAGCTCTTGGAACATCTCATATGCTCTGCGGTGTTCAAAACATTTTTGAAGTCCCGGTTCTAAGCCGTAAAGCATGGCGCACTAAACTATCAAGTAGTCATCATATCGAGCTTGCCAAATGTTCATAACATCTGCATATGTTCCTGCAACAGGTCTGTCACCTAGCGGTGCATCAAGGACATAATTCTTCTATGCAGCAATGAGGATAATCCTCAAATCACAGACCCAGTCCGCATCATTGCTACTATCACCTTTCAACTTAGTTTTCTCTAGGAACATATCAAAAAATTATATAGGAGCTATATAGCGAGCTATTGATCTACAACGTAGATATGCAAAACTATCGAGACTAAGTTCATGATAAATTAAGTTCAATTTAATCAAATTACTAATGAAATCCTACTAAAATAGACATCCCTCAAGTCATCTAAGTGATACGTGATCCAAATCAACTAACCCATGTCTGATCATCACATGAGATGTGGTAGTCATTAATGGTGAACATCTCTATGTTGATCACATCTACTATATGATTCATGTTCGACCTTTTGGTCTCTAGTGTTCCGAGGCCATGTCTGTATATGCTAGGCTCGTCAAGTTTAACCCAAGTATTCTGCATGTGTAAAACTATCTTACACCTGTTGTATGTGAACGTAGAGTCTATCACACCCGATCATCATGTGGTATCTCGAAACGACGAACTTTCGCAAAGGTGCCTACTCAGGGAGAACACTTTTACGTTGAAATTTAGTGAAGGGATCATCTTATAATGCTACCATCGTTCTAAGCAAAATAAGATATAAATAAGATAAACATCACATGCAATCAAAATATGTGACATGATATGGCCAGCATCATCTTGTGCTTTTGATCTCCATCTCCAAAGCATCGTCATGATCTCCACCGTCACCAGCTCGACACCTTGATCTGCATTGTAGTGTCATGGTCGTCTCACCAACTATTGCTTCTACAACTATCGCTAACACATAGTGATAAAGTAAAGCAATTACATGGCGTTTGCATTTCATACAATAAAGAGACAACCATAATGCTCCTGCCGGTTGCCAGATATCTTACAAAACATGATCATCTCATACAATAATGTTTATCACATCATGTCTTGACCATATCACATCACAACATGCCCTGCAAAAACAAGTTAGACGTCCTGTACTTTGTTGTTGCAAGTTTTACGTGGCTGCTACAGGCTTGTAGCAAGAACCATTCTTACCTACGCATAAAACCACAACGGTGTTTCGTCAAGTTTGCTATTTTAACCTTCTTCAAGGACCGGTCACAGTCAAATTCGATTCAACTAAAGTAGGAGAAAGAGACACCCACCAGCCTGCAAAACTAGTTGCATGTCTGTCGGTGGAACCAGTCTCATGTGCGTGGACATGTAAAGTTGGTCCGGGCCGCTTCATCTCACAATACCGCCGAATCAAAATAAGACGTTGGGTAAGCAGTATGACTATCACCTCCCACAACTCTTTGTGTTCTACTCGTGCATATCATCTACGCATAGACTTGGCTCATGATGCCACTGTTGGGAATCGTTGCATGGAAAACAAAAAATTTCTATGCACACGCAATGGTCTATCCATGGAGATGCATAGCAATGAGATGGAGAGTGTGTCTATGTACCCTCGTAGACCGTAAGCGGAAGTGTTTCACAACGCAGTTAATGTAGTCGAACTTCTTCATGCTTCAACCGATCAAGTACCGAACGCACGGCACCTCCGTGTTCTGCACACATTTAGCTTAGTGACATTCCTCGACTTCTTAATCCAGCAAGACGTCGAGGTAGTAAATGAGTTCCATCAACACGACGGTGTGGTGACGGTGATGGTGAAGCGATCCTCGCATGGCTTCGCCAAAGCACTACGAAAATATGACCGGGGGTTTAAACGGTGGAGGGGCGCGCCGCACATGGCAAAACAATTGTCTGGGGTGTGCTAGGCGCCCCCTCCTCATATATATAGGTGGGAGGGAGAGGGGAGAGGCCAAGGGGCATCCCAAGTAGGTCTGAATCCTACTTGGGCTCCTGCCCTTGGCCGCGCGCCCCTGCCATGTTTGTTGGAGGGGGAAGGAAAGAGGGAGGAGAGGGAAGGAAGGGGGAATCCTATTCCTCTCTTTCCTTTCCCTTCCCCTCTTTCCTTCTCCTCCTAGGCCGGCCCATATGGGGGGCGCACCAACCCCATGTGGCTAGTGCATTTCCCCTCTTGGCCCATAAGGCCCATATCTTTTGCCGGGGGTCCCGGAACCCCTTCCAGTGACCCGATAAGTACCTGGTACCCCCCGAAACACTTCCGGAGTCCGAATACCATCGTCTTATATATCAATCTTTACCTATCGCCATTTTGAGACTCCTCGTCATGTCCGTGATCTCATCCGAGACTCCGAACAACATTCGGTCACCAAATCACATAACTCATATAATATTATATCTTCATCGAACGTTAAGTGTGCGGACCCTACGGGTTCGAGAACTATGTAGACATGACCGAGACACCTCTCCGGTCAATAACCAATAGTGGAACCTGGATGCCCATATTAGCTCCTACATATTCTACGAAGATCTTTATCGGTCGAACCATTATGACAACATACGTAATTCCCTTTGTCTATCGGTATGTTACTTGCATGAGATTCGATCGTCTGTATCAAAACGAAAACGGCACAAAGTACCAAAATGAAAACGGCTTGTCTTCCACCAACACACACTTGATAAGGATCGCAAGATGAGTGTTTTATAGAAAATAGGAGAGCTCCTTGTCGTGGTTCTAAGCCTGACAGTAGAGTGTGGGGGTAGGTATAGAGAGGCAAGGTCCTAGCTATGGAGAGGTTGTAAGCACAAAGGATGTACGAGTTCAGGCCCTTCTCGGAGGAAGTAACAGCCCTACGTCTCGGAGCCCAGAGGCAGTCGAGTGGATTATGACTGTATGGATTACAAGGTGCCCAACCCCTCTGCCTGTGGAGGGGGGTGGCTTATATAGAGTGCGCCAGGACCCCAGCCAGCCCACGTAGGAGAAGGTTTAAGGTGAGTTAAGTCTGGGGCGTTACTGGTAACGCCCCACATAAAGTGACTTTACTATCATAAAGTCTACTTAATTACAGACCGTTGCGGTGCAGAGTGCCTCTTGACCTCCTGGTGGTCGAGTGCGTCTTCGTGGTCGAGTCCTTCAGGCCAGTCGAGTGTGTCTTCGTTGGTCGAGTGAGTCCTCGGTGGTCGACTGGAAGGCGATCTCTTCTAGGGATGTCCTAGGGTAAGTTACTTGGGACATGTCCGTGACCCTACCCTAGGTACATAACCCCATCATTAGCCCCCGAATGGATTGAGGCTTTGAGTGAAGAAGGAGTTGATGTCGTTTCCGATTAACCTTTGCGCTCTAGTTGTGCGCTGTTCTGGATCAAAGAATCTCTTCGTTGACAGGGAGCAATTCGTCTTCGGTCGACTCGATCCATTCTATTTTTGCGTCGAGTGATCCTTCGAGCTTCGTCGATCTCCGAGCGACGGATCGCCGGAATCACCGCGTCTGACAGACTGATTTGTTGTTCGCGGATTCTGCGGGGTGCGAAATTTGGGGGCGCGCGCGAAGCGGGGCAGACCGCGGCGTTCGGATGGGACGGGGCGTAGACGCCTCGATCTCCGCGCCGCTTTTTTCGCCACGTATCCAGTCCTCATAACTGCTCACAGATATGATTAGATCGACCGGGCCCACACGTCAGCCACTCGGAAGGGACCTTATAAATGTGCCCGGCGAGGATTTCTGCGCTGCGCCTCAGCATTCTCCCTCTCTTCCTCCGCTCCCTTCCTCCCTGCTCAGCGTGCCCGCTCTCGTCTCCGCACCGCTTCCCTTCGTGCATCTCACCGGAGACCATGGCCAAGGAGAAGACGGCGGCGCTGGAGCGTGCCAAGAAGGCATCGGCATCGGAGAAGGCGAAGGGGAGATCCACCAGCCGCCGAGGATCCTCGTCCAGATCCCGCCTGCCGAAAGGCTGGGTCCAAGGCGACTGGATCCAGTCGACCATCACGGAGAAGGACCTCCTCGACATGGCCAATGAGGGCTTGATCCCTCACGGAGCTGCGAGGTTGCCGGGGAAGGAGTGGCAGCCACAGCCAGAAGAGGGTGAGTGTGTGCTTCTGGCCACTCATGTCGATCGGGGGTTTTCTTTGCCACCAAGCATTTTCTTCCGGGGTTTCTTGAATTTCTTTGGAGCGCAGCTCCACCACTTTACCCCAAACTCCATTGCCTACCTTGCTGCATTCGTGTCCATGTGTGAGGGTTTCTTGGGCTGTCGACCGCACTAGGGTTTGTTCAAACGTATCTTCACGTGTCGCTCTCAGACCGTGAAGAAGGCGAGCCCAGGTGACGAGAAGACCCGAGTCGTCCAAATGTGTGGGGGCCTGGGAATTCAGGTGAGGAACAATAGCACCTTCCCGCCCATGTCCTTTCCCGAGTCCGTCAGGGGCTGGCAGTCGACTTGGTTCTACTGCCAGGTCCAGTCGACGCCAGGGCAGTCGAGTGGACTCCCTCCGTTCTCCATGGGCCGAGTGAGCAAGCCCTCCCCTCTGAAGCTGATTCCGGAGGAGAAAGCCGACGTGAAGATGTTGATGGAGCGCGTGGTGCAGCTGGTTCGGGACGGTGTGACAGGCATGGACCTCCTGGAGGTTTTCCTCAAGCGTCGCATCCAGCCTCTCCAGTTCAGGAGCCACTGCATGTGGTTGTACTGCGGGCCCGAAGACGAGACTAGAGTCCATCCAGAAGAAGTCGACGATGTCACTCTGGAGAGATGGATGGCAGCCGTTACCGGAAACAGGGACAACCCGCGCGGAGCCAGAAGAATTCCTCCACTCGACCACGACAGCATCCCAAACAAGGTACACTTGCTCTGCTTTCCATTGTCCTTGTCGTATTCATTTCTGCTAACCCTGTCGACTGGTCGACTGATCCTTGTTTGGGCGACTGCTAGGCCTTCACCGAGCTGTACTCGATGCCCAACGGGGCACAAGCTTCGACTGAGGAAGGCGAGGCGAGCGGGGGCGAGGCGAGCGGGGGCGAGGCGAGCGGGGGCGAGAGCCAGGAAGAGGAGGAATGGGACTCGGATGCTGCAGGGGATGATGACGACGACGATGATGATGAAGGTGATGAAGATGACATCGAGGACGAGGAAGAAGAGGAAGAGGAGGTCGTTCCACCACGCTCAGAAAGGCGGTCGAAGCTTGTCCACGACCCTTCGACCGAACGTGGTAAGGGGGTTGCGACCGCCACCCAGTCGACCAAGCGCCCCCGGACCACCTCTCCGGCGCCGACTGAAAAGGCGTCGAAGCAGCCCAGGGCGGCTTCATCGAAGCCGACCAAGCTCCTGCCGAAGATGAAGGTGTCCATCCCCACCATTTCAGGGTAATTGTGTTGCTCATATTTTCTTATCTTTGTGCAAACTTTATCTCTGGTCGACACTGAGGTTAGTCGACTGATCCTTTGGAGTTGCAGTGCTGCTACTTCTGAGACCTCGGCCCGGGCCGATGACCACGAGATGGAGGATGCCGCAACTTCGAATCCATGTGCTGTGTTCTTAATACCCTTCTTAGTCGACTGACTCGCGATCTCTGATCCCGACCCTTCTCTGCAGCTCCACCCAACACTGTTATCGATCTTCCTGATGATGATGAGGATGAAGAGCCGCTGAAGCACAGGAGGAGTCGAAAAGCGTCCGCCAGCAAGGTGCCTCAGGATGTGTCAGCGCCTGAAATTCTGACTGTGGAGGGAGAGAACACCACTCGACACACGGTGACCTTCGCGACTCCACTGACGAGTGCTCAGCAGCCCTCCCTCTTCACGACTCACCACGTCCCAGAGGACCAAGCTGGTGCGGCGAAGGAGGCGATACGCCAGGCGGGACTCATGATGGAGCAGCTGAAGACCATCCGGGATGCGAGCCAGGCAGCTTATGACGCCAGCTCTGCCCTCCAAAGCAATGTCCAGGTCAGTCGACTGCTGTTTGTTCTGTTGGATATGCTACCAAAAACTTTTCTTTTCCGGGATTTATATTAGTCACCCACTGGGAGTGTCGAATAAACTCCGTGTTAGCGGGGGCACGCTGAGTGCACCCGCTGGGTGTAGTCCCCAAGGCTAAGGTCGACTGCTGGCAGTCGGCCTTAGGCTTTATAATGTCAATCTTTCTGTCAGTCGACTGGTCGACTGGATTTCGGAAACCAGTGGGGGCACGCTGAGTGCACCCGCTGGGTGTAGTCTCCGAGACTGTGGTCGCCTGCTTGTAGTTGATCACAGTCTTAGAGAATGCGTCTCGCACACTGTTTTTTTTTTTGAGGTCGACTGGTCGACTTTGTCTTCAGCAGGATTAGTGGGGGCACGCTGAGTGCACCCACTGGGTGTAGTCCCCGAGACTACGGTCGAATGTTTGTATTCGGCTGTAGTCTTAGAAACTTGTGTTTTTCCCTTTTCACTCGGAAGTGAATTATTTTTGACGTTTAGTCGATTGGTTCTTCACAGAACTCCTGTGATCTTGTGGCTCGCTACTCAGAGCTAGAACAGAAACATACTCAAGTCGAGCTGAGCTTGAAGCTGGTTCAGGAGAAGCTGACAAAGGCAAAGGAGGAGGCTGAAGGTATGTTTGGTGAGACCTTGACGACTGCTTTTCCTCTTGCTTGTTTCAACATCTGATCTTGCTGTGTCTTGCAGATAAGGTAAGGGAGGCCCAGCAGAAGAAAGACCTTGAGCTAGCTGAGAAGATCAAGCTTGCTGACGAGAAGTTAGCTTCAGTCACCAAGCTTGAACAAGACAATACCAACCTGAAAACTGCTCTTGGGATTGCCAACAAAGAAGTCAGTCGACTGAGAACTGACAAAGCTGCCTTGACCGATCAAGTCAGCAAATTGACTGAGAAGAAGACTGAACTGGAGGCCTTCCTGAGTGGCTTTGCCAAGAAGCTGTTTCTTATGCTCGAAGGTAAACCTCCATGTTTGGCAAATATTTCTGACTGTGGCTTCTTCCATTCGACTATCCCCTTGACTTAGTGATCACCCTTGCAGAATTTTGTCAAAACTTTGAAGAAGAAACCAGCCGACTGGAGCCAAACCTTGACCCTGTCAATTCTCCGG
Source organism: Triticum aestivum (assembly GCF_018294505.1). Lineage (NCBI taxonomy): Eukaryota > Viridiplantae > Streptophyta > Magnoliopsida > Poales > Poaceae > Triticum > Triticum aestivum. The sequence goes on along the minus strand of NC_057809.1, from coordinate 181,547,179 downwards.
TGAATGACGAGGTTGCCATGGATATTTTCCGACTGGAGTCTCGCGTTGCAGCTGTCGTGGATTATCTCGCAAGGCTGAAGGCCGCCACATCTCGCATCGACTCGACGCTCTGGCCTGAGGAGACACTTCAGAATGACCTTGAGTCATTAATGGCCCGCTTGAACACGATCCCTGGTCGAGTGCAGGAATGGAAGAAGTCCTCAGCTCGGTGTGGTGCAGATGTCGCTCTGTGTCTGGCCCGAGTCCACTGCAAAGATGCACGAGAGGAGAAGCTGGCGGCTCTTCGGGTGGCCAATACCAAGAAGCACGACTTCAGGTCCTTTATGGAGACTTTTCTTACAGCTGCCACTCGGATTGCCGACGGAATTGACCTTGATGAATTCGTCGCACCTTCCAGCCCTCCACAGGAGGGGTAAAAAACTTCTTCTGGCTCGACTCTTTTAAATTTGCCTCGGTATGCCGAGTGGAATTGTATCCGACAAACTTTAACAGGCTTGACGCCTGAGCACTTTCGGTTCCTTTAGACATCGATTCAAACTTGAATTTGGCGCTTGAATATGATTGCCTTCGGCTCAAAATGTCCTTTGCAGGTTCAAAGCAAGGTGCCTGTGCTTAGGCGAGCGCTTGGACTGCAGCTAAGCCTCCGAGTGAGAGGATCGCTCTTCACTCGGTAGGATTTTTATAACTTAGGCGAGCACGAGGCTGCAGCTAAGCCTCCGAGTGGAAGGCTGGCTTACCACTCGGTAGGATTTTGATAAACTTAAGCGAGTGCTTGGACTGCAGCTAAGCCCCCGAGTGAGAGGATCGCTCTTCACTCGGTAGGATTTTTATAACTTAGGCGAGCACGAGGCTGCAGCTAAGCCTCCGAGTGGAAGGCTGGCTTACCACTCGGTAGGATTTTGATAAACTTAGGCGAGTGCTTGGACTGCAGCTAAGCCCCCGAGTGAGAGGATCGCTCTTCACTCGGTAGGATTTTTGTAACTTAGGCGAGCACGAGGCTGCAGCTAAGCCTCCGAGTGGAAGGCTGGCTTACCACTCGGTAGGATTTTGATAAACTTAGGCGAGTGCTTGGACTGCAGCTAAGCCCCCGAGTGAGAGGATCGCTCTTCACTCGGTAGGATTTTTATAACTTAGGCGAGCACGAGGCTGCAGCTAAGCCTCCGAGTGGAAGGCTGGCTTACCACTCGGTAGGATTTTGATAAACTTAGGCGAGTGCTTGGACTGCAGCTAAGCCCCCGAGTGAGAGGATCGCTCTTCACTCGGTAGGATTTTTGTAACTTAGGCGAGCACGAGGCTGCAGCTAAGCCTCCGAGTGGAAGGCTGGCTTACCACTCGGTAGGATTTTTATAACTTAGGCGAGTGCTTGGACTGCAGCTAAGCCCCCGAGTGAGAGGATCGCTCTTCACTCGGTAGGATTTTTGTAACTTAGGCGAGCACGAGGCTGCAGCTAAGCCTCCGAGTGGAAGGCTGGCTTACCACTCGGTAGGATTTTGATAAACTTAGGCGAGTGCTTGGACTGCAGCTAAGCCCCCGAGTGAGAGGATCGCTCTTCACTCGGTAGGATTTTTGTAACTTAGGCGAGCACGAGGCTGCAGCTAAGCCTCCGAGTGGAAGGCTGGCTTACCACTCGGTAGGATTTTGATAAACTTAGGCGAAACGGATTCGCGGCTAAGCCCCCGAGTGGAAGGCTGGCTTACCACTCGGTAGGATTTTTATAAACTTAGGCGAAACGGATTCGCGGCTAAGCCACCCACTGAGGGGGAGTTTTTATGTGGACAAAAATAAAAAGTGCTGACACAATTATTTCTAAACCCATGAATTACAGAAGTTCTTTATTGCAACTCATCCGAGTGATAAAACTTAAGTGTAAAACGGGCGGAGTAGCTCCGGGTTCCAAGCTCGGGGCTCGTCGATATTATGCTCGACGTTGTAAAGACGGTATGCCCCGTTGTGGAGAACCTTGGTGACGATGAAAGGGCCTTCCCAAGAAGGAGCAAGTTTGTGTGGTTTGTGCTGATCCACTCGGAGAACCAAATCCCCTTCCTGGAAAGCTCGACCTCTCACATTTAGGGCGTGGAAACGGCGCAGATCTTGTTGGTAGATGGTCGACCGGATCAGAGCCATCTCCCTTTCTTCCTCTAAAAGGTCGACTGCGTCCTGCCGCGCTTGTTCAGCTTCTACTTCGTTGTATATTTCGACTCGAGGAGCATTGTGGAGAAGATCACTCGGCAAGACTGCTTCAGCTCCATAGACCAAGAAGAATGGAGTTCTTCCGGTCGACCGATTGGGCGTGGTCCGCAGTCCCCAGAGTACAGATGGAAGTTCGTCGACCCAAGCTCCAGCCGCGTGTTTGAGATCACGCATCAGTCGCGGCTTCAGTCCCTTGAGAATCAGTCCATTAGCTCGCTCTGCTTGTCCATTCGACTGCGGATGGGCGACTGATGCGTAGTCGACCCGTGTGCCCTGGGAGTTGCAGAAGGTTCTGAATTCCTCTGAGTCAAAGTTCGACCCATTATCCGTAATGATGCTGTGCGGGACTCCATATCTGAATACTAGTTCCCTGATGAAGCTAACAGCAGTACCGGTGTCGAGGCTCTTGATTGGTTTAGCTTCGATCCACTTGGTGAACTTGTCGACTGCCACCAGTACATGCGTGAAGCCACTTCGTCCTGTTCTCAAAGGACCGATCATGTCTAGCCCCCAAACTGCAAAAGGCCAGACGAGTGGGATGGTCTTCAAAGCTGACGCAGGCTTGTGCGACATATTCGAGTAGAACTGACATCCTTCGCACTTATCTACTATCTCCTTTGCCATCTCATTCGCCTTGGGCCAGTAAAATCCGGCCCGGTATGCTTTGGCCACGATGGTCCGAGAGGACGCATGATGACCACAGGTCCCCGAGTGAATATCGTTGAGGATGAGTCGACCTTCTTCTGGTGTTATGCACTTCTGACCGACTCCAGTCGCGCTCTCTCTGTATAATTGTCCTTTGATGACAGTAAAGGCCTTAGATCGACGGACGATCTGTCGAGCCTCTTCCTCATCCTTCGGAAGCTCTTTCCTCAAGATATATGCGACATACGGAATCGTCCAGTCGGGAATGACTACCAAAACCTCCATGATCAAGTCGACCACCGCTGGGACTTCAACTTCAGTCGGATCTGTGGCACTCTTGGGCTGCGGAGTTTCTTCCGTGAAAGGATCTTCTTTGACTGACGGAGCATGTATATGCTCCAAGAACACACCACTCGGAATGGCTTCTCTCTTGGAACCTATCTTTGCTAGATCATCAGCTGCTTGATTTTTCAGTCGGGGTATGTGATGGAGCTCCAACCCCTCGAACTTTTTCTCCAGCTTCCTCACTGCACTGCAGTATCCAGTCATGGCTGGGCTTCTCACGTCCCACTCTTTCATCACCTGATTGACCACTAAATCCGAGTCACCATAGACCATTAGGCGACGGACGCCAAGTGAAATGGCCATGCGCAACCCATATAGGAGGGCCTCATATTCTGCCTCATTGTTGGAGGAATCAAAGTGAATCTGGAGCACATATCTGAGCTTATCTCCTCTGGGGGAAACCAGGACGACCCCAGCACCGGAACCATTCAACATCTTAGAACCATCGAAAAACATGGTCCAATGCTCCGAGTGAACTTCAGTCGGCTGCTGCTGTTCGATCCACTCGGCGAGGAAATCTGCTATTGCCTGGGAGTTAATGGCTTTCTTTGCCTCAAACTTGATATCAAGGGGAAGAAGTTCAATCGCCCATTTGGCCACTCGACCAGTTGCATCTCTGTTGTGCAAAATCTCTGATAGTGGAGCGTCGCTGACGACTGTGATTGAATGGTCAGAGAAATAATGAGCAACCTTCTTTGTGGTCATGTATATTCCATACACAAGCTTCTGATAATGAGGATATCTCTGCTTGGATGGAGTCAAGACTTCAGACAAATAATACACTGGGCGCTGAACTTTGAGAGCTTTTCCTTCTTCTTCCCGCTCGACCGTTAGCACGGTACTGACGACTTGTCCTGTGGCTGCGATGTAGAGCAACAGAGGCTCTTTGCTGATTGGAGCAGCAAGCACCGGCTGGGTGGAGAGCAGAGCTTTTAGCTCGGCAAATGCTGCATCAGCTTCCGGAGTCCACTCGAACTTGTCAGCCTTCTTCATCAGTCGGTAAAGAGGCAGTGCCTTTTCACCGAGTCGTGAGATGAATCGACTTAATGCGGCCAAGCATCCAGTAAGCTTCTGGACATCGTGCACTCGCACAGGGCGTTTCATTCGGAGAATAGTGCCAATCTTTTCTGGGTTGGCGTCGATTCCCCGTTCGGAAACGAGAAAACCGAGTAACTTGCCACCAGGAACTCCAAATGTGCACTTTGATGGATTGAGCTTGATATCATACCTTCTGAGGTTGGGAAATGTTTCGGCGAGGTCAGCGAGCAGGTCGGAACCTTTTCGTGATTTGACGACAATATCATCCATATAAGCTTCCACATTCCGACTGATTTGAGTGAGTAGACACTTCTGGATCATTCGCATAAATATGGCTCCGGCATTCTTGAGGCCGAATGGCATGGTGATATAGCAGAAGCACCCGAATGGAGTGATGAAAGCTGTTTTTACTTCATCGGGCCCATACAGACGGATCTGGTGGTACCCGGAGTAAGCATCTAAAAAAGACAACCTCTCGCAACCCGCGGTCGAGTCAACAATTTGATCTATGCGAGGGAGAGGAAAGTGATCTTTCGGGCAGGCCCGGTTGATGTGCTTGAAATCAATGCACATTCGGAGCGACTTGTCCTTCTTAGGAACCATGACGACATTAGCGAGCCACTCGGAGTGGAATATCTCTCGGATAAATCCTGCCGCCAACAGTCGAGCCACTTCTTCACCGATGGCCTTTCTCTTCTGGACGGCGGACCGCCGAAGATGTTCTTTGACTGGCTTTGCAGACTTGTCGACTCTTAGGCGATGCTCAGCCAGTCCCCTGGGAACACCTGGCATGTCAGCGGGCTTCCATGCAAAAATGTCCCAGTTCTCACGGAGGAACTGGATGAGCGCTTCTTCCTATTTTGGGTCGAGTGTTGTGGAGATGCGGGTCGGAGCCGCTTCGGGGTCGGTCGGGTGAATGTGAACAGGCTTCGTCTCACCGGACGACTGGAATGCAGATTCTGTGGCGGGCTTCTTGGATCGCAGCAAGTCACTCGGATCTGCGTTTTGCTTGTATTCTTCGAACTCGACCGCTGTCACTTGGGAATCGGCAATTTTGGAGCCTTTCTGAAAGCACTCCTCTGCCTTTTTCCTATCACCGGTGACAGTGATCACACCTTTGGGACCGGGCATCTTCAATTTGAGGTACACGTAACATGGTCGAGCCATGAACCGTGCATAGGCTGGCCTCCCCAAAATGGCATGATAGGCACTTTGAAAATCCACGACTTCAAACGTCAACTTTTCTTTGCGGAAATGCTTTGAATCGCCAAATACTACGTCCAAAGCTATCTGGCCGAGAGACTCAGCCTTCTTCCCTGGTATAACTCCATGGAAGCTCATGTTACTAGTGCTCAATCGGGACATCGGAATGCCCATACCTTTCAGCGTGTCTGCATATAACAGATTCAGCCCACTTCCACCGTCCATCAGCACCTTTGTCAGTCGAGTGCCTTCGACAACTGGATCGACCACCAAAGCTTGCCTCCCAGGGGTGGCAATATGAGTTGGGTGATCAGATTGGTCGAATGTGATGGGTGTTTGAGACCACTTCAGATAATTTGCCTTCGCTGGAGCAACCATGTTAACCTCTCGGTTAATTACTTTCAGTCGACTTCTGCTTTCCACATCTGCGAAGATCATCAGAGTGGAGTTGATATGCGGGTATCCTCCCTCACTGTCCTCTTTGTCTTCGGCTTTGTCTGACTCCTTCTCCTTGTCCTTAGACTGTTTTCCCTGAAACTGCTGGATCAGGAGTCGACATTGGCGAGTGGTGTGCTTTGGGTAAATGATATTCCCCTCTTCATCTTTTTTCGTGTGAATATGACACGGCATATCCATCACGTCGTTCCCTTCTTTATCCTTCACCTTCTTGGGGTTCCAGGATCCTTTTGGTTTCCCCTTAGACTTTCCTTGAGTCACGGCCAGAGCCTCTCCAGGAGCTGCTGGTTCGGCCTTCCGCTTCTGTTTCCGACTGGAATTTCCTTTTTCCGACTGACTCGGCTTGTGCTTGCCGCTTCGGAGTCGGTCTTCTTCTTCGCCGTTGGCGTACTTGGTAGCAATCTCCATCATCCGACTCAAGGTCATGTCACCGGTTCGACCAAATTTCAAGCTCAGTTCTCTGTTCTTGACACCATCTTTGAAGGCGCATACTGCCTGATGGTCAGAGACATTTTCCACTGTGTGGTGCAAAGTGATCCACCTCTGAATATACTCTCTGAGAGTCTCATTGGTTTTCTGCACGCAGACTTGCAACTCTGTCAATCCCGCTGGTCGCTTGCAAGTCCCTTCGAACGTTCTGACGAACACTCGGGACAGATCTTCCCAAGTGTAAATACTGCTAGGAGGTAATTGGGTCAACCATGCCCTGGCAGAACCTTCCAACATGAGGGGCAAATGCTTCATGGCCACCTCGTCGTTCCCACCACCGATCTGAACTGCCACTCGGTAGTCTTCAAGCCAAGTTTCAGGCTTAGACTCACCAGTGAATTTGCTGACTCCTGTTGCCAACCTGAAATTGGGGGGAATAACAGCGGCTCTGATAGCTCTGCTGAAACATTCAGGACCAGAAACATGTACTCGACTGCTCGTGGGCACTTCTCTGTCGAGTGCACCACGATGGGCTCTGTTCCGGTCGACCAACCCTTGCACGATAATGGATCGCGCGTCGAAGCCTGGCTCCCTGGGGTCAACTAGAACTCTACGCCCTGTACTGTACTGACGCCTATCATCTGGCTGCCGAGGAGCGTAAGACCCACCCCTCGGAGGGGAATAGGGCACTCGACGCCTATCATCTCGGTCGAGCCTGTCGCCATATTGATCTCGCCGATACTCACGCCCTTCGTGCCGCGGAGGCGATCTGGGGCTGTGAGCCGACTGAACCGTATTCACAGTGACAGATCGACTGTGAATTCTGTTGCGCGACTGAGACACGGCTGAATTCTGATCTCCTGCTGCCCGGAGTAGATCCCTGATCTGCAGCAAACCTCTGCCAGCTTCTGACTGCGAAGGCTGAATGGACTCTGCTATACGGGTCGCAGCTGCTAAATTCTGAATTGGGGTTCGATATACCAGAGTCGGCGGGAAGAGTTGACGTCGACTGGTGTCGGGAACTCGTTGCCGCGCGCGCTCGTCGAGTGCTCGCTGAAGGTTCTCCAGTCGAGTGCGCTCGGCCAAATTGGCTAGACGCGCCTCCTCCAAGGCACGAGCCTCGGGGGTTTCTCCTGCGATGGGAATGCGCAGGGGATCCTCGTTCCTGCGGCGAAGCTCTTCTCTTTGCAGAGAATCGAGTGGCTCGGGCTGGTACTCTTCGTAGCCTCGAGCAGGGTCGCTGCCGTCACCTGCTCCACCACCGCGGGCGAAGCCAGGAGGGCTGTGGGGCCCGTCGACCATCAAAATTTCCGCCGCTGGATCACTGCTTCCGCACTCGGATGCAGTCTCTCCGGAGCCAGTCGACTGATCGAACAAGCCGTAGAGAGATTCGTTGGGCTCGATTGCCGCAACTTGTGTAGTGGCCGACTGGCGAGCCACCGCGTGACTCACCCATCGCTGAAGTCTCGACCGGCCTGAGCGCTTGCGCTGGCGGGAGACCGGGAGGGTGGAAGATGGAAGATCCGACCGATACTGGGTCGATGGTTGCCGCAGCAGAACGCCGCGGACACATGCGCGAAAATGCGTCGCACCGCGGACGGGGAGCGCATCCACGTCGAGTGGAGCCTCCTGGAGCCATGCAGAGTCGTCGGCGATGAAGGTGAGAGTGCCGAGACGGATCTCTTGACCCTCAATCAAAACTCCAGCAGACATCATGATGAAAATACTCGGAAGAATTGCAACTTCTCCACAAATCGCTAAAACACCTGCCCCACGGTGGGCGCCAACTGTCGTGGTTCTAAGCCTGACAGTAGAGTGTGGGGGTAGGTATAGAGAGGCAAGGTCCTAGCTATGGAGAGGTTGTAAGCACAAAGGATGTACGAGTTCAGGCCCTTCTCGGAGGAAGTAACAGCCCTACGTCTCGGAGCCCAGAGGCAGTCGAGTGGATTATGACTGTATGGATTACAAGGTGCCCAACCCCTCTGCCTGTGGAGGGGGGTGGCTTATATAGAGTGCGCCAGGACCCCAGCCAGCCCACGTAGGAGAAGGTTTAAGGTGAGTTAAGTCTGGGGCGTTACTGGTAACGCCCCACATAAAGTGACTTTACTATCATAAAGTCTACTTAATTACAGACCGTTGCGGTGCAGAGTGCCTCTTGACCTCCTGGTGGTCGAGTGCGTCTTCGTGGTCGAGTCCTTCAGGCCAGTCGAGTGTGTCTTCGTTGGTCGAGTGAGTCCTCGGTGGTCGACTGGAAGGCGATCTCTTCTAGGGATGTCCTAGGGTAAGTTACTTGGGACAGGTCCGTGACCCTACCCTAGGTACATAACCCCATCACTCCCCCAAGACTAGTGCATTATAGAGAAATTGCATTTGAATACAAAATGCACAAGGTGGGATCACCACTTTCACTATATCTCGAAAACACTAGACAAGATCAAGAAATAAACAAGATCCACAAGTGGTATGGAAGACAAAGGGAGTTGATACATTCCTTGGCAAGAGAAAAGGAAAATAAAAGCAAAAGCCAATGTAAAGATGATAAATAAATTCTACCACGCAAGTGAGTAACAATTGTCAAAAGACAAGAAGTAGATGGAAATAATTCCTGGTGGTAGATAGCAAGGATATCCGACATCATTTTCACACCAAACAAAAAGCAAATTGCAACTTGTAGAGCTAACATGCCACCTAGGAACAAGATAATTTACAATATCAACTCTAGGTGATAATATCTCAAATGTACACATTTTCTAGGCTAGTAATATACACATAGCATATTACTCCCCCATAATGTGATACCAATTAAGGATAAACAAGAGGCAAATAAAAGGATCCAACAAGAGATAACTAATGGACTATTTAGAATTTGAATTTCTCATGAGAAGACATACCACATAGAGACTAGATAATCTTGAAATATCAATACTAGATGGTATTACTCATGTACACACATTTATAGGATTGTGAGGTGCACAAAGCACATCACTCCCCCATAATGGGATATTCCATTAATCTCTCACAAGAGCCAACTAAGAAATAAACAATATGAAAAAGGCTCAACGCATGAGACACACGTACATGATGTGCAAACCAACACACACATACTTGATTGCTCAAGATAATCAAGTAGGAAGCACAACATATACAAACACATGCAAGGAACGAAACCAAACATGCAAAGGGGCAAGTAACTATAAATGTAGACACTTTAAGAACGAGTTACCGCAAGGAGGAACATTGGATATATGATAGAAACTTGATATTTCGAAAGGCTTGGCTTGAGACAATAAGAATGATGAAGTCCCCTTAATTCTTCATAATGTAGTGAAGTCTCCAATGACCTCCAAAAACACATATTGATCAAGTATGAGCTAGTTGTTCCCCAACGAAGTTGGGTCCTAAGAGGTTAGTCACAATAGGCTTGGCTACCCAAATGGTTCTTTTCTGGACACCACTTTGAGCACCAACAAATTTGGCAAACACGTTGCCAACCTTATCCTTCCCAAGAGAATAGATATCATCAATTAGAATAGGGTTGGATAAGGTACCATTTGTGCATGAAGAAGCGATGTGACCTTTTTCACGACATAGGTAGCAACGTCTACTATTTACTTTCTTCTCACTTGATTTCTCAACTTGAGAAGCATTGTCTTGAGTTTTCTTGGGAAGAGGCCTTTCTTCAACTTGAGGTTGAGAAAAAGAGTGAACTTGTGGCCGCTTCCCTTGTTCTTGTCACTAATGGCCTTCTTCTTCAAAGGGAAAGATCTAACATGATGCCCTTCAATTTTGCACTTGAAGCAAATGATCTTGGCTGAATTCTTGACTTGTTTTTGTCCCTTCTTGTTGTTGCTATTAGACTTCTTCTTCTTATTGGAGTTGAATCCAAGTCCAACTTTGTCATTGGGGGATTTTTGTACAATCAAGATATTGTTGAGTGTGGCCTTCCCTTCATGACACTTTTCTAAATCATTCTTCAAAGAAGTGACTTGGGCCTTGAGCTCTTTGATTTCCTCTACATGGTTAGTCTCAAAACAAGCACTAGAGGAAGTATAAGCTTCATCGTTAAAGCAACAAGGCAAGGAAAGCAATTCATCACAAGATGTACCAATGTTATGCATGGATGAATTGCGAGGACTAGCACACGGCAATATAGCATTTTTACTAAAAGTAGTGCTAGTATCCACAAGAGGCTCACTAGATGTTACCTTAGCAAGCATGGCCTCATGAGCTATCTTTAGCACATTATGGGATACTAGAAGATCATCATGAGAGCTTGTGATCTTTACATGATTTTCTTCCAACATCCCATAATTGCTAGATAGCAACTCAAGTTGAGCCCTTAGCTCAACATTCGCCTTAAATATGGATGATTCACAAGAGATAGAGTTAGTAGCACAAGCATCATCATTAACAACAAGAGCAGAAGACAACTTGGCAAGCTCTTTTGAATACGAAGCTTTAAGTTGAGCATGAGACTGGGTGAGTTTGATGAGCTCACTCTTAATGACCCTTGAGCCATTTTCGAGGTGCTCAAAGTCCTCAAGGAGTTTAGCATGAACAACTTCAAGCTCCTCATTTTTAGTTTCAAAATCATTGGCCACCTCAAGAGCTCTATCACGAGATTCCCTCACTCTAGATAATTCTAGAGCAAAAGTCTCCTCAAGAGATTCCTTGGTGGTTTGTTCAAGTTCAAGAGCTTGAGAGAGGTCCGCAATCTCATTAGAGTAATCACGCTCATGACCTTCCATTTTATCAATGGTGACCTCATGCTCCTCAAGACGAGATTCCAGCTCATCAATATATTTCTTGCCCTCAATAGCAATAGACATGATTTCCATGAAGTTAGAACGAGCAATTTTATTCTTAAGAAGAGCTTTAAAAATCATTTCCCCCTTAATTTTTAAGGAGGCAACATCATCACTCTCTTCATCATAATCAACATCATCATCACTCTTTCCATCATCAATATCATGACAAGATATATTGGGATTCAAAGTGGGAGATACCTTTGAAGCCTTGGCCATAAGGCAAAATGAAATAGATGATGATGTAGGATCCGTTGAAGCACCATTCAAGACCACATCTTGTTCCATGGGGTGTTGGGTTTCCTCTACATTGTTAGCACAACAATTCGAGGAAATATATGCATTTTTATCATGGCAACAAGACATAGTAAACATATCATCATGAGATTTAGTCAAGCAATTTCTGCATGATATGCAAGTACTATCAACACAAGCATGTGAAACATTTGGAGTGCTCGGAGTGCTAAAGTCCAAAGATGAAGCATTGCAATAAGAAAGTGATGAAGGATTATCAACAATAAACCCACTATCATCATTGCAATGTACACCACTACTCACCATGTCATTACCTTGTGGCAAACCACATGTAGGTGAAGTAGAAGAAGTTGAGAACACAACACGGCCGGATGTGGAGGGAGAACAATCATCCCCACAAAACTTGGACACGCCATATTTATCTTGAAGCTTTGTCCACAACTCATGAGCATCCCGGAATGGCATGAGTTGAAATATAACTACATTTCTCAAAGCATCAAAAAGCACATTAGAAGCTTGAGCATTGAGATAAGAGTTTTTCTCATCCTCTGACAATAATCTTTGGGGATCCTTTGGAGGAGAAAAACTAATATCTACAATTCGCTCTAAATTCGGGTCCATGACCCTAAAGAGATTAAGCATGCGGATTACCAAACATCAAAATTTGTGATATCAAAACTAAGAGTGTCAGAGAATCCTAATCCCCTAGTTGACATCTTTACTATCTAGGCGTTAAAGCCTAATAAAGAGAGACGAGGCACCGGTACCAATTGAAAGATCGTGGATGTCGCCTAGAGGGGGGTGAATAGGTGCCTTAAAATAATTATGATTTAGGCTTGAACAAATGCGGAATAAACCTAGTGGTTAATTTGTCAAGCACAAAACCTACAACAACTAGGCTCACCTATGTGCACCAACAACTTATGCTAAGCAAGATAAACTACTAGGTTATAGCAAGATATATGACAAGAAACAATATGGCTATCACAAAGTAAAGTGCATAAGTAAAGAGCTCGGGTAAGAGATAACCGAGGCACGCGGAGACGACGATGTATCCCGAAGTTCACACCCTTGCGGATGCTAATCTCCGTTTGGAGTGGTGTGGAGGCACAATGCTCCCCAAGAAGCCACTAGGGCCACCGTAATCTCCTCACGCCCTCGCACAATGCAAGATGTCATCATTCCACTAAGGGACCCTTGAGGGCGGTCACCGAACCCGTACAAATGCCAACCCTTGGGGGTGGTCACCGGACACGTACACTTTGGCAACCCTTGGGGGCGGTCACCAGAACCCGTCAAATTGCTCGAGGCGATCTCCACAACCTAATTGGAGACCCCGACGCTTGCCCGGAGCTTTAGGCCACAATGATTGAGCTCTGAACACCACCAACCGTCTAGGGCGCCCAAGCACCCAAGAGGAACAAGCTCAAGGGTACCAAGCACCCAAGAGTAATAAGCTTCTCAACTTGTAACTTCCATGTATCACCATGGAGAACTCAAACCGATGCACCAAATGCAATGGCAAGGGCCCACGGAGTGCCCAAGTCCTTCTCTCTCAAATCCCACCGAAGCAACTAATGCTAGGGAGGAAAATGAGAGGAAGAACAAGAAGGAGAACACCAAGAACTCCAAGATCTAGATCCAAGGGGTTCCCCTCACATAGAGGAGAAAGTGATTGGTGGAAATGTGGATCTAGATCTCCTCTCTCTTTTCCCTCAAAAACTAGCAAGAATCCATGGAGGGATTGAGAGTTAGCAAGCTCGAAGAAGGTCAACAATGGGGGAAGAACACGAGCTCAAAGGATAAGGATCATTGGGGAAGAAGACCCCCTTTTATAGGTGGGAAAAAATCCAACCGTTATGCTCACAGCCTGCATAGAGCGGTACTACCGCTTGTCCTCATGGTACTACCACTAGGGGTAGCGGTACTACCTCAACGGGTAGCGGTACTACTGCTTGCGAGCGGTACTAAAAAATTACATCCGTGCCTACCACCGCTGGACTTGTGACAAGTTTTTGGTACGGAGCGGAAGTAGCCACGGAAGTAGCCGCGGTAGTACCGCTCAAGCGGTAGTACCTCTACCACGAGTGGTAGTACTGCTGCAGCTGTTAAGAGGACACCAAAACTGACACAACTTCTGCAAACGGACTCCGAATTCAACGAAACCAAGTTTGTTGGAAAGCTAGTGACAAGGGCTAACACAATCTTGATAGAAATAACAATAAGAAGCAAATTAGAAAAGTCCCATAAGAAAATGGTGAGAACCCTTCCTCGAATAAGACCGGTAAAACCTCCAACACCGAAAACACAATAGAAGAAGCATGTGAACTCCATTTTCGATGAACTCGAGCTTGTCATCTAGATGACCATAAGCTATAAGACTCACAAAGAGAACCAAACAAGAACCAAGAAAGATGATGCAAGCATGCTATGGTTTGAGCTCTCTACGAATGATACGATCAAGCTACTCACTTGAGAGCCCCCCTTGATAGTACGGCAAACGATCCTATAACCCGGTCTCCAAACTACCACCATGAGACCGGTAGAATAGAGAACCTATCAAGGCCAAACCTTTGCCTTGCACAAAGTCCACTTGAGCTAGATGTAGACGATCTTGACTTCCTCAAGTAGGACCACCTTTCTTGATTACGTTGGCTCGGTGAAGACTAGTAGATTGCTCCCCCATACTCCATTATGGGTGAGCCACTTTTTGACACATCTTCACAAGTCCATTGTCACCACAATGGATGGCAATATTCAAGCACTTGATCTATTCGTGATGCATCACTTGAACGTGCATGCCGCAACCTAACCCCACAAAGAACTCTCACGAAGACTATGGGTTAGTACACAAAGCGTAATGGTCAATGCTTACCATACCATGGGATCACTTGATCCCTCTCGGTACATCTTCTACGCTTTGTGATTTGATCAACTTGATTCACTCTTGACTTAGTATTGATCAACCTTGAACCTTTCCAACTCTCTTCATTTGGATGATGCCTTGAAGGTAAGCATGAATGATCACACAATCTTCTTCTTCAAGACATGCTTGCAATAAGATCAACTCTCACATGACCAATCTTTAGGTAATTCCTTGGTCGACACAAACTCTCGTTGAAACCAACACATGTACTCCAAGAAAAGCCTATGGAGAAAACCTTCAAATATAACTCAAGGCAACCATTAGTCCATGGAGATTGTCATCAATTACCAAAACCAAACATGGGGGCACCGCATGTTCTTTCAGTAGGTATGCTGGCTGTTTTGAGGAAGGTATATGGTGGGTTTATGGTACAGGCGAAAGTTGCGTGGTACTAGAGAGGCTAGCAATGGTGGAAGGGTGAGAGTGTGTATAATCCATGGACTCAACATTAGTCATAAAGAACTCACATACTTATTGCAAAAATCTATTAGTTATCGAAACAAAGTACTACGTGCATGCTCCTAGGGGGATAGATTGGTAGGAAAAGACCATCGCTCGTCCCCGACCGCCACTCATAAGGAAGACAAAGAATAAATAAATCATGCTCCGACTTCATCACATAACGGTTCACCATACGTGCATGCTATGGGAATCACAAACTTTAACGCTATTTCCCAAATTCACAACTACTCAACTAGCATGACTCTAATATCACCATCTTTATATCTCAAAACAATCATCAAGTATCAAACTTCTCATAGTATTCAATGCACTTTTTATGATAGTGTTTATTATACCCATCTTGGATGCCTATCATATTAGGACTAATTTTATAGCCAAAGAAAATTACCATGCTGTTTCATAAGACTCTCAAAATAATATAAGTGAAGCATGAGAGATCAATAATTTCTATAAAATAAAGCCACCACCGTGCTCTAAGAAGATATAAGTGAAGCACTAGAGCAAAATTATCTAGATCAAAAGATATAAGTGAAGCACATATAGTATTCTAATAAATTCCGATTCATGTGTGTCTCTCCCAAAAGGTGTGTACAGCAAGGATGATTGTGGTAAACCAAAAAGAAAAGACTCAAATCATACAAGACGCTCCAAGAAAAACACATATCATGTGGTGAATAAAAATATAGCCTCAAGTAAAGTTACCGATGGACGAAGACGAAAGAGGGGATGCCTTCCGGGGCATCCCGAAGCTTAGGCTTTTGGTTGTCCTTGAATTTTACCTTGGGGTGCCTTGGTCATCCCCAAGCTTAGGCTTTTGCCACTCCTTGTTCCAAAACCCATCAAATCTTTACCCAAAACTTGAAAACTTCACAACACAAAACTCAATAGAAAATCTCATGAGCTCCGTTAGTATAAGAAAACAAACCACCACTTCAAGGTACTGTAGTGAACTCATTATTTTTTTTATATTGGTGTTAAACCTAATGTATTCCAACTTCTCTATGGTTCATACGCCCTGATACTAGCCATAGATTCATCAAAATAAGCAAACAACACACGAAAAACAGAATCTGTCAAAAACAAAACAGTCTGTAGTAATCTGTAGGTTTCAAATAATTATGTAAACCCAAAAATTCTTAAAGAAATTGGTGGACGTGAGGAATTTGTCTATTAATCATCTGCAAAAATAATCAACCTAATCGCACTCTCCAGTAATAAATGGCAGCAAATCTTGTGAGCGCTAAAGTTTCTGTTTTTTACAGCAAGGTCACATAAACTTCCCCCAATTCTTCCCAAAGGTTCTACTTGGCACAAACACTAAATTAAAGCATAAAACCACATCTAAACAGAATCTAGATGGATTATTTACTACTAAACAGGAACAAAAAAACAAGAAACAAAATAAAATTGGGTTTCCTCCCAACAAGCGCTATTGTTTAACGCCCCTAGCTAGGCATAAAAACAAGAATAGATCTAGGTATTGTCATCTTTGGTAGGCAATTCTTCAATAAAACACTTATAACCCTTAGGAGTTTCCTTCTTTTTATTAATGATCAAACTCCTAGGCAAGAAGTCAAGGAATTCATTCGTAGCATAAGGTTCCTTAATGATAGCGAAAAAGTTGGGGTAAACACTTATTGATATGAGATCTGCATTTTCCTTAGAAGATTCACCCATTTTTATTTTAGGCACATACATAAGCTTGGCAACTCTAGTAGTAGGAGGATTTGGAGTATTTTTTACGGAAGAAAAGGCAGACCCTAAATTGGTAATAATGTCCTCAAGTTTATCAATTCTTGTGGAATCTTAATCTATCTTTTCTTTAACTATGGGTTCTTTTTCTTTAAAAAAATCATAGTAACTCCTACCTTAGATCCATATTGGGTAATCTGGTTGTGGATCTTTTTATTCAAATTCTCAATCAGCTCTACAGTGGCAACTTTATTTTCAATAATTTCAAGCCTTTGCATCACATGTTCCAAAGTTAAAATAGTTCCATTAACCAAGAGAGGTGGTTGCCCAAACAAATCTATCATAGCATTATAAGAATCAAAAGTATGGCTCCCCAAGAAATTCCCTCTGGTAATGGTATCAAGAATATATCTATTCCAAGGGGTGATGCCTACATAAAAATTGCGAAGAAGAACGGAAGTGGATCACTTCCTAGTGGATCTATTCTGAGCATTGCAAATTCTATACCAAGCATATTTTAGATTTTCTCCCTCCCTTTGTTTAAAATTGAGAACTTCATGATCGGGAGTACTAACAATGATAGAAGGGCTAGCCATAATAGCAAACCACATGGACACACGAGAAGCAAGCAAAAAAGAAGCGAGCGGAAAAGAGGGCAAATAAAACGACAAGGGTGAAGTGGGGGAGAGGAAAATGAGAGGCAAATGGAAAATATTGTAATGCAAGGGATAAGAGTTTGTGATGGGTACTTGGTATCGGCGCCGGAAATCCGCACGTTGGTGGGAGATCAAAGCTTGACTTGACTTGGTGTAAACTTCCCCGGCAACGGCACCAGAAATCCTTCTAGCTACCTCTTGAGCTTGCGTTGGTTTACCCTTGAAGAGGAAAGGTGATGCAACACAGTAGCGTAAGTATTTCCCTCAGTTTTGAGAACCAAGGTATAAATCCAGTAGGAGGTAACACACAAGTCCCCTAGTACCTGCACAAACAAACAAGAACCTCGCAACCAACGCGATAAAGGGGTTGTCAATCCCTTCACGATCACTTACGAAAGTGAGATCTGATAGAGATAATAAGATAAATATTTTTGGTATTTTTGTTGTATATATTGGAAAATAAAGATTGCAAAATAGAAATATCAAATTGATAGGAAAATAATATGATGGAATATAGACCCGGGGGCCATAGGTTTCACTAGTGGCTACTCTCAAGATAGCAAATTCTACGGTGGGTAAACGAATTACTGTCGAGCAACTCATAGAAAAGCGCATAGTTATGAGAATATCTAGGTATGATCATGTATATAGACATCACGTCCGCGACAAGTAGACCGAAACGATTTTGCATCTACTACTATTACTCCACACATCGACCGCTATCCAGCATGCATCTAGAGTATTAAGTTCATAAGAACAGAGTAACGCATTAGGCAAGATGACATAATGTAGAGGGATAAACTCAAGCAATATGATATAAACCCCATTTTTTTATCCTCGATGGCAACAATACAATACGTGCCTTGCTGCCCCTGCTGTAACTGGGAAAGGACACCGCAAGATTGAACACAAAGCTAAGCACTTCTCCCATTGCAAGAAAGATCAATCTAGTAGGCCAAACCAAACTGATAATTCGAAGAGACTTGCAAAGATATTTAAATCATGCATAAAAGATTTTAGAGACGAATCAAATATTGTTCATAGATAATCTTGATCATAAACCCACAATTCATCGGATCTCGACAAACACACCGCAAAAAGAATTACATCGAATAGATCTCCAAGAGAATCAAGGACAACTTTGTATTGAGATCCAAAGAGAGAGAAGAAGCCATCTAGCTAATAACTATAGACCCGAAGGTCTGTGATAAACTACTCACACATCATCAGAGAGGCTATGGTGTTGATGTAGAAGCCCTCTGTGATCGATTCCCCCTCTAGTGGAGCACCGAAAAAGGCCCCAAGATGGGATCTCACGGGTGCAGAAAGTTGCGGTGGTGGAAATAGGGTTTCGTGGTACTCCTCGATGTTTTAGGGGTATATGGGTATATATAGGAGGAAGAAGTACGTTGGTGGAGCTGCAAGGGGCCCATGAGGGTGGGGGCGCACCTGCCCCCTGGGCGCCCCCCCCCCTACCTCATGGCCTCCTCACTTCTTTCTTGACGGCCACTCCAAGTCTCCCGGATCACGTTGTTCCAAAAATAACTCTCCCGAAGGTTTCATTCTGTTTGATATTCCTTTTCTGCAAAACACTGAAATAGGCAAAAAATAGCAATTTACACTCGGCCTTTGGTTAGTAGGTTAGTCCCAAAATAATATAAAAAGGTAAATTCAAGCCCATTAAACATCCAAAACAGATAATATAAAAGCATGGAACAATCAAAAATTATAGATACGTTGGAGACGTATCACGTCTCCATCGTATCTACTTTTCCAAACACTTTTGACCTTGTTTTGGACTCTAACTTGCATGATTTCAATGGAACTCACCCAGACTGACGCTGTTTTCAGCAGAATTGCCATGGTGTTATTTTTGTGCAGAAATAAAAGTTCTCAGAATGACCTGAAATTTCACGGAGAATATTTTTGGAAATTGTCGGGGATATACCTCGCAGTGTAACCCGGCTAGAAGTATAACCCGGCCGGACTTGGCGATTCACCGGTGACCCGCACTGACCAGACGGTTTACAAGTAACCTGACTGAACATTATGACTCACTGGTAACCCGGCGGGCGGGAAAGGCGGATGACAAGGCCCAAGGCCCAAAAGGCCGGTTTATGTTAATGGTGGGCCGGTTTAAGAGAAAAGGTGTGAGGAGTATTTCCCTTAAAAGGAGTCAAGAACCGGACTTGTATCCAGTTTGTATTAGAAGGTAGACTAGTCCTGATCCTAATAGGACTCCACATGTAACCCGCCCCTTCAACATATATAAGGAGGGGCAGGGCTCCCCAAAGGAGGGGCAACAAGAAACAATCTCTAGGGCTAGATACAAAGGGGGAGCCGGCTTATGCGGCGACTCTCTCATGAGGATAATGAGATCTAGCCACAAACAGCATGTAGGGCTATTCCGGACGATGTTTCTCGGGGCCCGAAGCTGTCTAAATCCTTGTCTTGTGTTGCGTCTCTCAATTCCGCTCAACCTCTCTCAAGCTACTACATAGATGCGTTGGCCTCACGACTAAGTCCTCACACTAGGACATCTGCCGTGATATTTCCACGACAGTTGGCACCCACCGTGGGGCTGGCACATGGTGGTGTTGAGTTCTTGAAGGGATCTTTCACAGGTTTCGAGAAGTTCATAATTTTCAGATGAAACGAGCCGGATTGCATCTATGTGCACCGTCAAACGCAGCCAGGCGATCCGTCGTGTCCGGATCACTTTCCGTTGCATTATCACGAGAAGCCAAGCGCGCAAAGGGGATTTCATCAGTACAAATTATGATCATCAAATTACTGTTGTTTTTGTCTGATTCGCCGAGTCGCCGTCACCATCGCACGTGCAGCCTCAAGACATCAAGTGGAGTACTACTTTGACTCAAGTCGGACTCCTGGCTCAAAAGGAAAGAAAAAGGGTTACTAGGACACGAGAGATAATTCAAGAGGAATATTCCTTAATTGATGAGACACTTGAGCTAAAAGTTAAAAAGTGAGCTGGTCTGATTCTAGTACAATTAAGATTTTTTATTCCGTCTGCGACCAAGAGTAGGTATCCGAGTCAATTGGGGAAGAGTTCAAGTACTACTACGGGATCATCAACAGGGAGAAAAGGCACATACGGCCAACACATGACCTAACACTCCAAATCTCAAGACCACAGCCTCAGGCGCCACGCTTCACAAACATGCTGCGCATGCATGTGTTGAAGTGTTTGGCAGTTTAGCAATAAAAAAAAGATAAATGAGGACCATGACCCGGACGGGCGTAGGTTATCCACGGCCACTACAATTAGGTCAAACCCGCCTGGGTCGACCGGGCCGCTCCCCCGCTGCTGCGGCTCTATCATGGTCGACGCGTCGCTCCGTCACCTCGCCCTTGTGCCATGACCCGCTACTGCTGCCTTCGTCAGTGTGCGTCCCGGCGGACGTACGCACAAGTCATCTTTTGTCCAAGAAAAACAGGACAATGGCTCACTATTTATAGAGACATGACGAGATCGTCTCTCATTCAAACATCAGGTGATATTTTCCAGTCTATTTTTAATAGCATTTGTTAATTTGCGAGAACAATTATTTCGTCCTGTAATATTTTTACGCAGGATAGTCATTCAGGACAGGGGTGTTGTACAACGGATATGGAGTATGCACTAGTATAACTCTGCACTGGCGTTGGTCTGTGTCATGTTGCTTGACGGGTACACATGCAAGTCGCCGCCCCCGCTGTTCGGTTTACATCTATCCGCACCTGCGGCCGATTCTCTCGTCCGTGCCGGCTTACAATGCATGCGATCGACTCGCCCGCCCGCACCGGCTTACAACACCGCGGCCGGCTCATCTGTCTGCTCTCACGGCCGACGCTGTCGTGATTGGTTTTAGCGTCACCGAGTCTGGTCTACATCAACATATCGGGCCACACCTGTCTGCATGAGCTGTTTATTGAGTATAAACAAGTCACAGCTTGGTTAGCCAGTTTTCTTTTAACAAAATGGAGGCAAATTATCATATACTATCAACCGTCGTCTGCACTGGGTGGCCCAATGGGCAGGCGCACAAGTCGCTGCCACTACAGTTTGGTTAACTTCAAATAGCCAATTGCAAGGAACCATTGGCCGAGTTGCTGACATGGCTCATACGGATCATTTATAACCCACCGCGGTCACCTCAACCTTCTGTGGATTAACATTGCGTTGTCAACACCAATGATATACACCTTCTGCTATGGTTAAATACGGAGAATCTCAAGACAACTCCTCAAGTCGTCTTAAGACTCGGGGGCTACGATGACATGACTCAGCAAATCTTGCCAGTTTTAGCAAATTTAAGAACCCCAGGACGATAGGAGGGGAAGATAACCCGATCCCGGAGGCTACTGCTATATTGATGAAAATTTAAAGGCCGTTAGAAAATTTCCGGCTTAAAAAGTATATGACAATTACAAAATCTTGGCTCAATGAAGAAGTTCCAGGTCATCAGAAGGGATTCCAGTTTATATTGCGGTCAAATACGGAGAATCTCAAGCCAACTCCTCGAGTCACCTTGAGACTCGGAGGCTACAATGATATGACTCAGCAAATGTTGTCGATTTCAGGGAAGTCAAGAACCCCAGGATGTTGGAGGGAAAGCTAACCTAGTCCCGGAGGCTACTACCATATTGATGAAAATTTAAAGGCCGTCAGAAAATTTCCGGTTCAAAATGAAGAATTCTGGTTTAAAATCCGGCTCAAGGGAAGTCAGTCTCACTGAAGCTCTCAAATCCGGTTTAAGAATTTCCGGTTCCAAAAAGAATTAATCTCTCGCAAGTTCGAGTTTAAAGGCCGTCAGAAAATTTTCCGGCTTAAAAAGAAGGATTCCGGTTTAAAATCTGGCTCAAGAGAAATCATGTCTCCCACACAGCGTTGAAACCCTTAGTACCTTGTTCAAATCTGGTTTAAGAGGAAACTATCTCTTACAAAGCTCTGACGCTCTTAATATCCGGTTCAAAATCCCGGTTCAAGAAGAACTTATCTCTTGCAAAAAGTTAAAGGTTGCCGAAGAGGACCTGTTGCCATGACGCGCGGTTCAAACATGGGTTATCCTGCCTTATTGGCTTATCATATTATTGATCACATGGGGGCTTCTATTTATAAAGCGGAGTTCTGATTACATATTGATCCGGCTATCAAGCCAATATTATCATAAGAGCACAACTCTGGTTACTTCGGTAATCCGGCTATCAAGCCAATATTATCATAAATGGCCAAGAGAGTTTGTTGCACAGCACAGCTCAAACATGGGTATCCCTTGAGCACAGCTCACAATATCACTTGGAGGCTATGTTCGAACCATAGTCACACCTCTTGCTAGGCTTAAAGCCACCAGGGAAATCACTTGGGGGCTCTGGTCGTATCCGAACCATAGCTTATACCCTCTTGATCAGCATAAGGGCACCAGGGAAATCACTTGGGGGCTTGGTTGTATCCGAACCATAGCTACACCTCTTGATAGGCATAAGGCCACCAGGGAAATCACTTGGGGGCTATGGATTCGAACCATAGTTACACCTCTTGATAGGCATAAGGGCACTAGGGAAATCACTTGGGGGCTTCGTCGTATTCGAAACATAGTTACACCTCTTGATCGGCGCAATGCCACAATTATGACTTCATGAGGGCTCTGGTCATATCCGAACCATAGCATAAACCCTCTTGATCATACATATACATCATCATATATTGCCTCATACGTTGCATCATCATTACATCATCATAGCATGTATCACATGTGCATGGATATACCGGCGTTCATTAACCCAGCTTGGCTTTCAACGGCAAGTTGTTTGTACATGATCACTTATAATCCAACACTTATTAACCCAGTCTGGTTTTGACTAACAAGTCGCCAGTGTTATAAGGAAAATCCGGTGTTTATTATATCCCGATATGGTTTATTATCATAATCAGGCAAATTAAGGAAGGAGTTCTCAATACTGAAGATTGGGGTTACCACCCTCACTACAAGAATTGGTTAAACCAACGAGGTGATTCAATGTCACATGTATCATCTGTGTCATATTTGATTATCTTCAATTATAGCTTTGGTTATAAACCCTGGTTATTTATATGGGCATTATGACCCGCCCTGCGGTAAACTACCAAGGATTCTTGTGATCTACTTGTGTGCAATATAAGAATGCATTCGGGTGACTACACACCCTGGTTTTCAACGTTAAGTCGCCAGGGCATATGTTATTTACACTTTGAGCAGGATTTGCAGAATTATGACATATAAATTCAAGCTCATCATCAAAATTGATGCTTCAAAAGGGTTATCCATTTTGGATTTTCTCAAAGGCTATCAGCCGTCGGGTTATAAAAATTCCGGCTTACAATGAATGTGCATTAAGTCGCCATCGGCCAAGTGCCGCCGAGTATTTAAACTCCGAATTTACTTATCAACTGGTAAGATATTCATATCTAGCCAAAATTGGCTGGATTTTCATGATGATATTGAATGATTGAGGTTTTTAAACCGGATTATATTATTCAAATTTTCAAATAGCCAAACATGGCTGGATTTTTTATGGCTATCAATAACCAGTATTATGATCAAGGTTTTCAAAGTCGCTTTAGCGCAATGGCTATCATATTATCAATGGATACGATTTATTCTACAATGGAGGGAATAGTCCTGAGTTGCTGCAGGCTTACGACCCGGCACTTGGGGGCTACGTTATTCAAATGGAGATTATATCAAATATGCAAGTCTCATGCCGCTACAAGCATGCACCATGACACTTGGGGGCTAATGCAAAGTCATTTTTATTGGCCTTATTGAAGATCCGACTCATCACATCATAATGAGCCGGCCCTTGGGGGCTACCAATTGCTCCTATCAATGATT
Organism: Triticum aestivum; assembly: GCF_018294505.1. Classification (NCBI taxonomy): domain Eukaryota; kingdom Viridiplantae; phylum Streptophyta; class Magnoliopsida; order Poales; family Poaceae; genus Triticum; species Triticum aestivum. Next base: position 181,523,202 of record NC_057809.1, on the reverse strand, counting down.
CAAGGTACATAAGTCTTAATCTGTTATATTCAAGGGTCAACTGCTCAGTTGATAAAACACAAAGCTCTTAACCTTGTGGACGCGGGTTCAAGCCCCATGGTGGAGTTACATCATATGATGTTATTTTCAATGAAGCATGATTATATTTATAAAGTCCCTGCTCATTATTTCATAATGATCCGGCCCTTGGGGGCTACACTGGTTGAAGTTTTTTGAGCGTCAAGCAATTACAAGTCCCAGGTTGCTGCAAGCATGACAACCCGGCACTTGGGGGCTACATAATATGGAGTATTCAGTTTTTACTAAAGTGACTGGGATGAACAACATGGATTTCTTAAGTGGCAGTATTTATATTGAAGCAAGTCTTAAGCCATCACTTTGTTCTGTTCAAGACTTGGGGGCGACAGATAATATGGATATAAGGGAGAAAAATCTTCAAATTCTCAGTTTTGAATAAACCAGATTGACCCGGCGTCATCAATAATCATGAACCGGCGTTGATAACAATCATGAACCGGCATTGGCAATAATCATGACCCGGAATTATCAGTTTTTATAACCCGCCGATTTTGGAAATCATAGCTTGGCAAGTTCTACATTTCCAAGCCGGCAGAATATCAGTTGAATATTTGAACACCAGTATCTTTGTCAAGTCAGAGCATTGAAGGCCGACTCAAATGGATTACTTATTTACAACATTTATTCTACAAGCAAATTGATTATGAAGCTGGTCTATTGACCCGGATATTTTAGAAGAAGAAAATGACAAGGACTTAAGGATGATCAGGTGCCAGTTTACAAGAATTCTTAACCCGGAGCACAACCTGTCAAATTTGTTCTTGTGTTTATTTTGCAGCATAAGTTTACCATGGATAAATCCAAGCTAAACTTGGGGGCTAATGTCGGGGATATACCCCGCGGTGTAACCCGGCCAGAAGTATAACCCGGCCGGACTTGGCGATTCACCGGCGACCCGCACTGACCAGACGGTTTACAAGTAACCTTACTGAACATTATGACTCACTGGTAACCCGGCGGGCGGGACAGACGGATGACAATGCCCAAGGCCCAGAAGGCCGGTTTATGTTAATGGTGGGCCGGTTTAAGAGAAAAGGTGTGAGGAATATTTCCCTTAAAAGGAGTCAAGACCCGGACTTGTATCCGGTTTGTATTAGAAGATAGACTAGTCCTAATCCTAATAGGACTCCACATGTAACCCGCCCCTTCAACATATATAAGGAGGGGCAGGGCTCCCCAAAGGAGGGGGCAACAAGAAGCAATCTCTAGGGCTAGATACAAAGGGGGAGCTGGCTTATGCGGCGACTCTCTCATGAGGATAATGAGATCTAGCCACAAACAGTATGTAGGGCTATTCCGGATGATATTTCCCGGGGCCCGAACCTGTCTAAATCCTTGTCTTGTGTTGCGTCTCTCGATTCCGCTCAACCCCTCTCAAGCTACTACATAGATGCGTTGGCCTCACGACTAAGTCCTCACACTAGGACATCTGCCGTGATATTTCCATGACAGAAATTATAAAAAATACTAGCGAAAGAATCAACACCAGGGGCCCACACCCTGTCCACGAGGGTGGGGGCACGCCCCCTGTCTCGTGGGCCCCCTAAGGCTCCACCGACCTCAACTCCAACTCTATATATTCACGTTCGAGGAGGAAAAAAATCAGAGAGAAGGATTCATCACGTTTTACGATATGGAGTCGGCATGTAACACCCACAATGTGGCTATATCTCCCACGTGTCGGGGCACGACTTAGAGGCATAGCTGCATGGTAGGTTTGTCGCAAGAGGGGTAATCTTCACACAATCCCATGTACTGAATAAGAAAGGGATAGAGAGTTGGCTTACAACCGCCACTTCACACAAATACAAGTTAAACATACATCATCCAGATTACAATCAAAGGTCCGACTACGGAACCAAAATAAAAGAAGACAACCCCACACTACAAAAAAAATACACTTCCGTGATGATACGTGTTTGTCACAGTATGTCGCTTTTTTGTCATGCACGTACATCCATGACAAATTTATGACAGAATCAAGATAGTCATACATGTGCTGTCGTAGAAGTGTTCCATGACATTACCAAAATTATCATCACGGAAGTGTCCACTTCCATGATGATGAATCGCGCGTCATATAAGTGCTTTCATCAAGGGTGACCGACACGTGGCATCCACCGTAACGGAACATCGTTAAGCTATCGGGTCGGGTTTTGGATCCGATAACCCGTTAATAGCCCCGACCAATGGGAAATTTCCACGTGTAAAATTCTTATTGGCCGGACAAAACACGTGTCAGCTCATCAGCGGGTCAGATAGGCGCCTATGATACGTCGACACGTGGCACGGCCCAACAGTGGCCCATTCCTATGAAAAGGTCGGCCCGTTTGACTTGGTCAAAAGCTGGTGGGCCGGCCCATTTGACTTGGTCAAAAGCTAGAGGGACGGCCCATGGAAAGCCTGTTAACGGCATGTTCGCATATAGCCCATTTGCAGCCCACTAACCCAAGGCCCGTTACGCCCTATCCGAATTAGGCCCGGTAGCATCATTTGGGCCGTCCACTATGATTCCAGCCCGTTTTCACTTCTGGCCCATGTATAGCCCATGATGTCTTTCGGCCCATATGAGGCCCTTTGTAACTCTTGGCCCATTAGTGGCCCGTGCTGAAACCAGCCCGTAATGAACAGTGTACTACTTTACACCCATTAACAGCCTGTGGTGAAACTGGCCCGTAATGAACAGTGTATCACTTTATACCCATTAACGGCCCATTATTCCGTTGGGCCGTTTCCAGCCCAAGTTAACTTTCGGCCTTCTAAGGGCCCATTTATTCTTGGGCTCATTTGCAGCATTCGGTTACTTACGGCCCTTTACTGTCATTTTCTGCTTGTGGGCCAAATTCAGCCCGTCGTTACAGTCGTCCCGTTTGTGGACCGTTAGTCTGTTGGGCATTTTCATAGCATCACCAAATATGGCCTATTAACGGCCCGTTATGGTCAGCCCATAAAACGTACGATTTCTATTAAAGGTCCGTCTACGGCCCATTAAAGGCCCGTACAAGACCCATAAATGTGTCGGCGGCCCATGGATCCTACGAGACGTGCAAGGCCCATGGATCCTACGAGACGTAGAAGGCCCATGGAACCTATGAGACATAGAAGGCCCATGGATCCTACGAGACGTAGAAGGCCCATGGATCCGACGGCCCGTGAAGGGCCATGGTCGGGCGAATTGGCCCCCATTTGAACGATATAGCATATTCAAAGAATTATCCTACTCAATACTATCACCTCTAAAAAGACTACACTATTACAACAAAGAGATCAAGGCATAGAAAGGTAGAATAATCCTACACTATACAATAAAGAAATTACAGCCGATTATACCCACTGGGCATTATGGTTCGGCACAGGTGATAATAAAGATACACAAACAGCAAATTACATACACTGGGAAAATACAGCTCATACATCATGGACGTGCATCAACTTAACTCCATTTGAACTATAATCTCTTCAGAAAATAGGATTGGCCTGATTCAGAGCACAAATTTCAGTCTGCAAAATCTCCAATTCCTTCATGGTTACCTCAATGTCTTGTTTCATTTTTTGACTCCTGCATCTAATACCTGCATGTCCAGTCTCAACTTGTTGATTATACGTTGACAATCATGTACACGTTGTCTTGCCACCTCTAGTTGATGCTCGAGAACATCAGCACATTCCAAACCATAATCATTCGGTAACGGCCATGCCGCACTGCTCGCAGATCTTTGTGTTGATGTCACTTCATCCTGAAATGTTTCTGTAAGTACACATGACTAGGGCAAAAATATAGTTACAACAGTGAAGCGAACAAGACACTATTTTGTACTACATGGCAAAACAGGACTAACAATAATGTTACATGTCACTTTAAAAAAATGTTACATGTCATGAAGCATAAGCAGGTGATATTTTAAAAATTATAAAAAAGATAGTTTGTGCAGCCTGCATACAGAAATCCATCTTGGCTCACCAGAGGAGCATGATGTTGGGGCCCAATCGAAAACACAGACAAGTTACAAATTTAGACAACACGTTGCGTATAAGTAAGCAAGCAGTTGGCCATTTTGTGCCTCAATTTAAGTCTTAGGGAGCATAATGAACAGCAAAGGGTTTCATACAAACATACTACAGCAGGCAAAACTATGCAATCATTAGCGTAGTATAAACTAGATTGTGAGCCTCATGCAATAATAGTTGGTTAATAGACTTCAAAGCTTCAGGCACACTTCGACAGAGTAATTAAATGGTAAGGCCTTTAATTATGTCAACTAATAGTGATACAAGTACCGAACATCAGGCATGATTATTTGGGCATCTCATTAACTGAGGACAAATAAAGCAATTGAAAAGAGAAAATTAACTATGCCTGAAACAAACAAGGAATTGAACTGTTGACTTGCATACAGTGACTTACCTTAGCAGGATGAAGAGGCTCAGCGCAGCTCCTACTTCTCTTACAAGGCTCCTTCCTAACATCTTGTACTTGGAAATCCTCAATCTTATCTTCATTGCACCCCCTCTGCAAGGTGACACAAACTAGTTACTCATCTCCTTGGAAGATAAATATGCATACTTTCCAGTCTGTGAACACAAAAGGATGAGATTATAACAAAACAACACCACATAATGAAACATGCCGCATCTCTTGCACTTGCACATAATGAAATGAGCATTTACTATGTCTACACTATGTAAAAACTAGGCATACCTTCAAACTGGATCTCCAAGTACTCTTGGAGAGCCTAATGTAGTGTACAACCAAACCTTTATGTCACCTATGAGTTAGACAAGGCCCCACTACAACAGCCCTTAGTGTTTAAATCGTTGACAAGCTCTGTTAGAGTGTTAGGCCAAGAACAGCAAGTAATCAAAGCAAACAGTCCTAGTATGGCTGGCTGATGCAAACAAGCAATTGAACAAAAGTGTGAGCAAATCTTACATATCAACAAAAGAAGCAAAGAAGGAGGCTTAAAGACCATCACTTGACTGACCAGATTTAAGGGGCATTTAAACATCATGTGCAACGTATGAACTAACATAAACATTGCATATTCCAGATTCTACAATGGAATGCACATGTATTAGGTTATGCCATGTATGATGATGCCTAAATGTACAGATAGCAGGCATGAGTGATTCATCATTGCACGCACAATTGAATTGCGGGTTAAGGGCCAGTTCGATTCTGCCTTTTCAGGGCATATTGTCAAAATAAGCCATAAAAGATGTAAAGAAGTCAATTTTTGAGTTATGGGCTTGGGCTTAACTAATTTCGCTTTGTATGGGGGGTGTTTCGGGTAGAACCTCACTAAAAATTAAAGGGAAGGGGAATAGTGAAATGACTCTGTTGTCTGCCTATATTACACTCAAAATGCAACTGCTGACGCCCGTGTCACACCTGACCCTCAAGTAAAAACAAACACGCAAGCATTCATTGCCCTACCCGCTTGCATCTCCTCTCCCCTTTCCCTCTACCTCGATCCCCTGCCTGCAGCACTAGGGTTCCTCCAGCGAGCCGTCGCCACTAGTCCCATCTGGCCTTGTCCTCGACGATGCTATGTCCAGCTAGGCTACATGGCCGGCGGGTAGGGGCAAATCTCCCTGGCTTCTCCTCCCTCTGGCGCCGCCCCTCATTATCATGGTCTCCAGCAGCTGCTCCACCGTGGTTCGTCCAACGCACTACTCCAGCGGGCGCTGCACAACTACGGCTGATGCCACACTGCGGCAGAAGGCACCTTATTCCCCCTCCCCTCCTCCCAGGCCATGGCCTTGAGGTGCTGTTGAAGGATGAGCTCATCCAACAAGGTGAGGATCTCCTCTGATTTTTTGCCAAATTTTCATTCTGATCCACTATACGATGAATTGCTATGAGCTGCTTCTGCTACTGCTATATGATGCATTGCTATGAGCTGCTCCTGCTGCTATATGATGAATTGCTATGAGCTGCTGCTGTTGTATGATGAGTTGCTATGAGCTTATGCTACTGCTATATGATGAATTGCTATGAGCTGCTGCTGCTATATGATGAGTTGCTACAAGCTGCTCCTGCTGCTGCTATATGATGAGTTGCTACAAGCTGCTCCTGTTGCTTCTATATGATGAATTGCTATGAGCTGCTCCTGTTGCTGCTATATGATGAATTGCTATGAGCTGCTCATGTTGTTGTTATATGATGAATTGCTATGAGCTGCTGCTGGTATATGATGAATTGCAGACTGCTGTTGTTGTATGATGAGTTGCTATGAGCTGCTGCTGCTTCTATATGATGCTTTCAGGTGGTGCTGCTATACGATAATAACCAGCCACTTGGACCATCGAATTTCAATAAATAATTGTTCTTCATTTAAATGTGGGTCATGCGTTCTTCGTTTAAATTAGGCAATAGGATCTCTATGGAAAACATTGACCAAATTAGATTGTGCCAAGTAGATGGTATCTTTGTATTTGCATTTTGAGAAAATAGTGATGGTCTATTTTCCTATCATATTAGTTACTGCACTAGGTTCAATTTGTGATGTTTGCAAGTCAAATTAATCTCCATATGGGCAGCAAAATGAAAAAAAAAATGCAATCTAGACTTTCCACTGATCATACCAAAGATAAGATGAAAACGCAATGAAAAGAACTGGTTGGCTTATTACATGGAACTTATATTCATAGGTGCTTATTTTCTTAGGATAACTCATAATAACTGTCCCTAAGAAACTTGGCTAATAGAACTGGCATACAAATAACATGTCACGATGATTGCAATGGAGGAGTGACGTACCATAGCACACTATATAGGCTCACCGTTGCCTCTCCTTTTTTGCGATGTTCCATGAAATTGCCACATACATCTTGTACTTTTTCATTGTGTAACCCTATCTGCAAGTTGACACGGCTAATTTCAGACATCTCTACATGATACTACATTGCATATCCCTTGCGCATATTTAAACCGCCAATTAACGATTGTGTGTGTACCATAAACTAGCCATGACTTTGTATGCTGGACTAGCAGACACTCTAAGGGAGCCTAATGTAGTGCACTGGAATTCCTACATGCCACCTACGATTTTGTGTAATGTACTGCCCCTGTTCCTAAATATATGTCTTTGTAGAGATTCCAGTATGGACCACATACAGATGTATATAGATGCATTTTTGAGTGTAGATTCACTCATTTTGCTCCGTATGTAGCCTATAGTGGAATCTCTAGAAAGACTTATATTTAGGAATGGAGGTACGAGGTAGTATCATGTATGACATCTACATATCTAATTTAGCAGCCAGTAGTAGAAATCATTGTCTGCACAAAGGGATTACTGGTCAAAAATCCTAGCAAAGCGCGCTGGCAGGCACAGAACAATACAAGAGAGAGAGACACACTTACAAGATCATAGCAATGCCTCAGTCCAGGATCTTGGTTGAACAAGCTATTAGATCCAGAAGAAACACTGTCCTTGTAGTTTTTGCCAGCTGCATAACAGGTAACAGCGACCGGTTAGTATATTTGAAGTACATCGGGTAGGTGATGCTGGACGGGTTTAAAGGTGACAAGTACCTAGGCCGTGGCGGGTGCTTGGCATCTCTCCGGACTGTGGGAATCAGGTTAGAAACATCGAGGGTGATGACGATGCGCTGGCTGTCAGGGTCCGGTAAGGAGATCTAGAACCGTCGAGTAGGGTGTTTGTGGAGCGGCTCCGGTAGGGTGGACTATGGTGTGGGCGAAGCGGATCTATGGCCATGGACGAGGGCGTAGGTGAAGCTGCTCCGGTGGTTGGGTTAAGGATGGTGTCGACGATGCGGATCTGCGGCCATGGACGGGGCGTCAAAAGCTGCTCCGGTGGTTGGGTTAAGGGTGGTGTCGACGATGAGGATCTACGGCCGTAGATGGGGCGTCAGAAGCTGCTCCGGTAGGTTGGATGAGGGTACGAGGAAGCGGATCTGAGGCCGTGGACTTGTGAGTTGGCAAAGCGGCCCCGGTAGGGTTGAGAATGGTATAGGCGAAGCTACTCCGGTAGGGTTGAGGAAGGTGTCGGTGAAGAGGATCAGAGGCCGTCGACGGGGCCGTCGGTGGGGCGGCTCCGGGGGTGTGGACGAAGCGTCTCCGGTGGGGAGTACGAATGAGCCACTGCAGATGCGCGGCAGTTGACGAGAGTACCAACGAAGCAGATCCAGCGCCGTGGACAAGGCCGGCACTGAATGGGCTATGGTACAGTGGTGGATGAGCAGTCTACTTGTTTCTAGGGGAGGTGGGAGGGGTAGATGCGGCCGCAGAAGCAGATCCGGCGAGGTGGACGCCGCTGGCAGTGAATGGGCTATGGTACGCCGGTGGATGAGCAGTCTAGGGTTTCGAGAGGGGAGGGGAGAAAAGGGGGATGAAGTACGGACGGCGTGCCGTGTAGTTAGCCGTTTTTGCAGGAGGGGGAGAGGAAATGGGGGTGCCGTGTAGTGGGGGAACCGGAAGTTACCAAAGCAGCCCCGACCTATCATGTAGATGAGGGCGGTATTGTAACGGTTCGTCTCCGTGCACTAAGGACAAAAGGGGGATTTCGCATGCTAAAGACTAAGGTGGCGGAAATTTTAGAAGGAGGCGGGAGATTTTGCCGCCCACGGGATCGTTCGTATCCAGTTTCAACTAATTTTGGACCGTGCTAGCGGGAAGGTCATGCTAGACTGTGTACACGGGGCACGCGTCAGCAGTTAATAACTGGTGTGAAGTCCACCCTAGAAAAAAGACAATAACTCGGGATGATGCGCCGATAACTTGGACGTTCACACGGGCGCGGCCAATCGTACGGGGGTAGTGGCGCGTGCACAAAAAAGGGATCAAACGCTCAGCCTATGTATTTCTCGTGTAAATAGATAATTTAGTGACATTGGTTATTTACTTTAAACATAATGCATTAACGTGTTAGTGTAGAGGCGCACAAAAAGAAATGGATATTGTAGTCAACTACTTAAAAGTGTTACCTTATATGATTACATAGCCTCCATTTCATAAATTGTGTACCCGTTGAATTCATATATGAATATTACATATATTACTTCAAAATAGAAACTTAAATCATCCAAGACTAATGAATTTGAATGCAAGAGTAACAATGGTGCATGTTCATGATAGCTACATTGGTTGTTTGAAGAAACATCACTGTAACTTTGGCATGCACAACTAAAAAGGCTTATTTAAATAGAAAAAAAATGTGATATGTGAGTGTCCAATCTTTATAGCGTTGAATGGATATTGTACCTTTGGCCACGATACGAAGTAGATATTGACTTATGTTCAAGCGATGCACGTCCACGATCGCTAGATAGTGATACGTGAATGAATTGTGCAATCTCTCTCACATGCATACATATCTCATTTCCCTGTGGGCATCGGAATCACACACGCACACTTCGTGTATTTCTCTCCCTCCGTCATGGTTAGAATTCGTCTTTCCACCCCGTCCTACAAGTCTCTCACACAGAAACACACACGCTCTCTCTGTCGAACATGCCCACCCCTTTAATTCTGCCCACCCACAGCCACTAATGTCTCAAAGTATAATAATGTCTCTGACACATATGCCTAAGGTTAACTCGAGTTCCGAAACCATATGAGCACATACCAATGGGATTCCAGCAAAGACTCAATGAATTGTTTGCATAATGTTCTTCGCTTTAATATGCTCACAAAAATGTATACATATAGCTAGATATGTGTCAACAACTCTTCTCCCTATAGCAGATAGTGATACCGTCAAGTGAATTGTGGCCAATCTCTTCTCACACGGCATACATATCTCATTTCCCTGTGGGCATAAGAATCACACACGCTGCACCTCGTGTATTTATCCCCTCCGTCGGGGTTTAAATTCCGTCCTTTCTACCCGCGTCCTAACAAGTTCTCATCACACAGAAACACAATCACCACTCTCTATGTCTAACATGCCCACCCCTTTAATTCCGCCCACCCACAGCCACTAATGTCTCTCACACATATGCTATCTACCTATCCCTTAATATAGCTAGATATGTGTCACACAAACTCCTTCTCCCTACTAGCAAGATGCCCATGCGTTGCACGGAACATCAAGATGCATTTGTATGAGAAGTTTATCTTGTGGGAGAAAAGGATGAACGAGGGAATGCCTTATTTGCAAATGCGGAGAGGGGTGTGGGTATCTTTTTGCAAAATTGCCATACTTTCCTTCTTGTCCGTCGGATATAAATCGGATGGCCTATATTGCGGGATGGCAGGAACACCATCATCACCAACTTTGTTTTTTATAAGAGTAGAGATATGTGAGTGTCACTGCCCCCCCCCCACACACACCCACACTTCCCAACACCGAAGGAGTAGGGTGACACCTCGATCTTGATACTAATCTATCGACTGGCTTCTCTCTCAAACATACACACACACACTACCCGACACCAAAGGAGTAGGGTGGCATATCGATCTTGATAATAATCTATCTACTCCTCTTTCAAACACACACACACACACACTCGCTAGTTGTGCCTCTGTGTCTACTGCACACACTCTCAATACGTCTTTCTCTCCCCCCCCCAACAATGACAGCAGAAGGGTGACAACTCGATCTGATCATAATCTGTCAATTGGTTTCTCTCTCAAACATTGTGTCTTGGTGCCTCACTCAGTAGCCCCCTCGATATGTAGACTTCTCGCGCGCGCACAGCTGTAGTGACGATGACGCTGAACCCAGTGTGCCTTGTTTTTACCGGCCTCATGTGATAGTTTTCACCCTATTTTATGTTAATTAACAAGGCAACCTTTTCTTTGTTACTACTAGTGAATCTGAAGTCATTCGGGGTAGACATAAAATATACCACTTCAACCCAATTATCGCAGCAACTATTTTAAAAGAAATTAGCTAGCTGCCCGTGCGTTGCACGGAACATCAAGATGCATTTGTATGAGTAGTTTATCTTGAGAGAGAAAAGGTTGAACGAGGGAAGGCCTTATTTGCGAATGTGGAGAGACGTGTGGGTATATTTTTGCAAAATTGCCATAGTTTCTTTCCTATCCGTTAGATATAAATCCGACGGCCTATATTGCAGGATGGCACGCACACCATCATCACCAACTCTTTTTCTACTCCCTCCGTCCGAAAATACTAGTCATCAAAATGGATAAAAAGAGATGTATCTAAAACTAAAATACGTCTAGATACATTTCATTTTATCCATTTTGATGACAAGTATTTCCAGACGGGGGGAGTATTTGTCTTTTTAGAGATTTCAACAAGTGACTATGACCGGACCTTACCAACATACTCAAAAAAGTAGTCCATAATTTTGATGTTACCCTCTTTTCGTGGTGGTGCAATGCCATCTGGATACCTCATAAATAAATCAAGGACAAATCTGACCCCTTCCTGAAAAGACATACGAAGCAAAATGAGTGAATCTACACTCTAAAATATGTCTACATACACATCCATATGTGGTAGTCCATTTGAAATCTGAAAAAGACAAATATTTAGGAACGAATGGAGTATATATAAGAGTAGACATGGAGATCTATCTCCAGCATGGTCTACAACAAAAATGTGCTGGGCTGGTTAGCGCCGGATGCTCGCAACGCGATGACATGAGTTTGTATTCTGTCTTTTAACTTTATATTTTTATATTATATATTACTCTACTTATTTGATATATACTTCATTTGATATATACTTCTTTCGCCACTGTACTGATAGTGGAACCCACAGAGTACTTAGAATACAAGATTAAGGATGGACTTGTTTCTTTTTAACTTTTTGTACGAAGCTGTAGCCACCCTGCAAGTCACGTGTACACTGTGCATGCAATTAACTTTTTATAGAGGGACAATCATACAGCCAATTAGCTCAAATGGATTGGATGTCACTCTATTATTTCCAGCATAAAGAGCATCTCCAACGGCAGCCAACAAATTTCCTCCCGCTTCCTTAAGCGGAGGACGACATCAAACGCCAACGGCATACATTTTTACAACTCTAACCAACCAGATGAAATTCATGCAAACACGGACTGATTTCATATAAGCATGAAGGATTTCGTATAAAAAAGCCGGATCTTCATATAAACATCATGGATTTCATTACATTTACATGAACTAAGAGGTGCCAATCCGGCTCTCTTGTATAATTAATACTCCCTCCGTCCGGAAATACTTGTCCTAGAAATGGATGTATCTAGACTTAATTTTAGTTGTAGATACATATAATTTATCCATTCTTAGAACAAAAATTCCCCGCCAGCTGGAGAGGGAGTACATAATCTAAATGGCCGCCCGCGGATCCCTTTGCCTTCCTCATGTCCGTCAGACACTTGCGGGGTCGACGAGGGTCCTCGGAAGAGACGAAGCAGCAAAGAAACCACCTGAATCCGCGGTCGTTGCCTCGGCGGTGGCCTTCATGGGTCCCAAGTGGCGGCGGCCTCCCGTGTTCTACTTCTCCTCGATGATGGCGGCGGACACGGAGAAGCTGGCCACCGACTCGTCGCTCTCCACGCACCCGGCTTCTGTCTCTGCCTGCATGGCGCTGCCGCAGGCACGTGAGGCGTGCCCACAGACACAGGAGGCGCGGCCACCGCAGACACTGGTGGCGCGGTATGACGCGGCAGCGATGGCGCCCGTACCAGCATGCTCGCCGCCGTGCCGGCGTGGAGCAACTCGCCACTCCTCATCGAGCTGAACTGGAGCGGCGAGTTGCTGAACCATGCGCCTGCTTGGGGCGGCAACTGGCTCCGTCGGGCCAAGCGAGGTTGGTGAAGCACGGAGCGGCCTCGCCCGTATCCGGAGGGCTCGGCGGGCCACCCAGCCGGGTAATATGCCGGAGAACGGCTCATCGGAAGCCATCGGAGGAGTGGAGAAAATGGTGAAGGAGGAGATGGGGGAGCGGCGGAGGGGTGCGATTCTTGCCCGCTGTCTGTCTGGCCTCGTGTAAATAGAGGGCGGACGATAGGAGCTTGGCCGGGGTCTGGCCTCGTTTAAACTCAGGGCGGACGGGAGGAGCTCGGCCGGTGTTGCGTTTAATTCCGGCCCGCTCATGAACGGACGTGTGGCCGGAGTAGGATTCTCGGTTTGCATGCGGGTTTAACGGAGGGGTTTAATGGAGGCGCCGGGCGTGCAGCGGGCGGAGCAGTACTATTCGATTTGACAGCAGTAATGAGCCGTCAAATCACAAAGGCCCTCGCCTATCGTGAAACCGACCGAGCTAGACTGCCCCGCCCTCTAGCCTTTTAAAAAATGTATATACTCCACTTTTGTACAGTAGTAGTATCGATGGATTGCGCCATGGAGCAAAACTTGAAATTAAAAAAAGGTGGTACATATAGAGAGCGCTCGTCGCCAAATTATGCATATAGTACTATTAAAAAGGCTTGTCACAATAATGGTGTCCAGCACAAGTGCACAACCCACCCCTCAAATAAAACTAAGCACCCTGGAATTCTTTGACAAAACTAAGCACCCTGAAATTCTTTGACAACTAAACTGCTGGCTATATGATGTTGGCCATATATATTGTACGTATATAATGTGAAGAAACGAGTGGTAGTACTGTACCAACTAAAAGATGAAATGTAAGAAATACTTGTATGTACGTATTGAAGAGTTAAAGTAACAAGAAGAAACATAACATAGTTCTGCTGGGGGCTCAGCACAACACACCCCTCAAATTAAATTAAGCACACTTGAAATTAAACTTTGCAACTATTCCGGTAGACACTGCATTAGAACCACCATGAGCAACGACACTGCCACCTTACTCAGAGTCCTTGTCCACGTCCTCGACTTCGTCCTTGTCCCTCTTCCTCTTGGTCGATACTTCTTTGCTTGAACCGCACACTTGGCTGTTACTCTTCATCCAACCCTTGTAGATATTGAAGCAAAGGTAGCCATCCATTGCAGCGTACTGGATGTGGTCTATATCTAGTACATTCTGCTGACATGCATGACGATGAAACGTGTATGGAGGTTTCTCCATTTTACCGTACGAAGGATGAACCATGGCTCCTGCTAGGGTCAGCATTGAAGGCTGAAGAGAGGACACCAGCCGATTCTTCTGGAGGTTGAAGGTGTTGCCTACAACGAGGCCTACCCGACGCAGGACTTCTTTGTCATTACCAAAGTCTACAGTAATGAATTTGACTAGGTTGCTCCCGAGGAAGTCCTTAAAATCCTGGCACTCAACGTCGGAATGGCATATGTGGTAGACCAAGCATAAGTCATGCACGCAAACTTGGATCACGGCGGGCTTCTTCCTCTCTTCGTCCTTTAGATCCTTCTCTCGTCCCAGGACTGTGGTGTACTCAACATCTAGCCCAGTGACCCACTCATCATCTGAGTTTTTCAACATGCGTCTGAAGCGAGAAAGGCATCCTTTCACCGTCGCGGAAGAACGGGTATAGATGACGTCGAACTCATTGCCGGTGATGGTTCTAATCTTGTACTCACCGCCGATCCTAGAGATTTGGGACGCCATGGATTTGGGAGGAGGGTTAGGATTAGTGGAACTATCGTAATGTGAATGGACGGGATGACTAGGAGTGAACCGCCATAGTATTGAAGGATGTGCGGGGACGAGTAGGAGCAAACTGCCAGGGTGCGAACGGCAGGGTAGTGGCTTTCCATTCTCCCATGATACGGGCTTCCGAGAGCCCTTGGATCTGAGATCGAACGGTTGCATGGCGTGATTCTAGACCTATGGGTGAATATCCTATCCTGGAGGGTTATTCTACAAATTTTCAGCAACTTAGCATGCGACCGTTTGATCTCAGATCCAAGGGCTGCCAGCATCCTGTATCGTGGTCGCGCCTACCACGACCGTCGCGTCGCTCGTGCGGTCGCGCCCTTGGAGATTTAACATGGTGCGTTAGGCTATCTGATGTTTGGCATGTTATACATAGTCATCACTTAGTCACTCATACTACAACAAGGTTGGCTATAAGTGTATTTTTTTACTCCTCTCTATCTCTTTCTTCGTACTCCCTCCGTCCCATAATATAAGAACGTTTTTGACACTAGTGTAGTGCCAAAAACGTTCTTATATTATGGGACACATGGAGTACTAGTATTTATTGCATTTGCCAAGGAGTGACCTCTTCCAATGAAATGGTGTTGCTAAGTTTGCTTCATTTAATTAGCTATAGACTCAAAATTGTCTTTTCACCTAGGTACACACGCTCAGCACCGTTTCTTCCTTGGGTCACCAAACTAGTCTCTCTCTTCTTGAATAACTAGCCACATCAGACTTTATGCCTATGTGGCAAGCTTAAGCACCTGTAGGAGCAAGTAAAAGTACAATAGTGCGCTTTACATGGCATTTTTGCATATGTGGAGGAAATAGAGGCAAGGAAAAAGTGGAGAAGTGGGCTCTCATGCAAGAGCCAGCCTCTACTACATGGTGGAGCATTGGGAGAGGCACCTGTATGGAGGTGGTCAGGAATCTGGGAGACTCACGCCGGTCGTAGCGCCGCAGTTAAAATGATAATGGCAAGTCAAATCACGGGGCCCCACCTGTCCAGCAGTAACTCGCTGTCAAATCACACAGCCCTACGTTTGCAGCAGCCTACTCCCTCGTCTTCTCGCGTCTCTGTCGAAGCGACTAAAGCGCTATGTTACAGTAACATATTATGTTACCACAAGCACCTCTTTCCTCATTAAATAGTTGCCACATAAGCAAAATTGTCTTGGGATGTGTTAAGTTACTACCTAAGTTACTCCCACTATGGCTAGCCTAAGAAACAACATGAGAGTTAATGCACCACGCCTATGTGTTTACTATTTGGTTTTCGTAAGATGACTTAATACTCACCTAGATGGAGGAGTATTCGATTTGAAAGCGGGCGGCGCAGTTCCCGATACAGCTTTAATGCAGACAAGGGAGGGAGTAGCGGTTCCCGATATGTTGAACGGCCAATGCATCCTCCTCAATTAATGCATGAGGGAAGTAATGGGAGGAGGTCCGGGAAAAGAGGTTGCACGATGTGAATGCAACGCAATTTGCCCTCATTGCCCTCATATAAAGGCGCCCCTCCATTCCAATGCATCTACCACATCGTACGCACCTAAGCATTTGCCTAAGCACCTACATTAAGCGCAAAAGAGCTCACTCCAGACCCATGGCGGCGATGCGCGTGAGCGGCCAGTGGCTGCGCCAGATGTTCCACGACGCCGGCCTGCGGCATGGCACCGAGGATCGTCTCCAGACGGTGTTGGAGACCGGCTGGTGGATGGCCGCCGTCGATGCCAACTATGACTCTCAGTTGGACCAGATGATTGTTGACACCAGCAACAAGTTCACCGTCATCAAGAAGCTCGCGGACGACATCGCCGTACTCCTCCAGCCCGCGCGCTCGGGCTCCTCATTGCCTGCCACCCTAATCGGCCTCCATGGCCGGAACCTCTTTCAAGAACTGGTGGCCCTGCGACTGCCCGCCGACGCCATGAAGAATGTCTACCTGGAGGTCGCGCTCGCCGCGAGGCGCCTCTCCCTGCAAGAATTCATCGACCTACACATCCACGTGTACGAGCAAATCGTGTACATAGGTATCTACAATGCCAGTGAGGATGCTACGAGGTTGGCCTTCCTCAACCGGCTGAAAGCCTTGGATACCTTTGCTGAGAAGCACCTCGACCTCGCCACAAAAGCCACCGCTCCTTAGACGCCGGTCGATGGCCCGGCGCACTCAGTTGAGGAGGAGGAGGTCGTACGTTCGTGGATCCATCTTTCTTCTTGCCTTCTGTAACCACCACTGCGATCGCATCATCATGGCCTTAATTCTTATTGTGTTGTTGCATTCTCATTCCAGTCAATACCGACATGTGCGATCCCTTTGCTTAATTATATGCATCACTGTAACTAGTACTCGATCCATCAATTTATATGTTGTGTTTACCTTTTCCATCAACTTCGTGCAACGCGCGGGCATCTTGCTAGAAACACTAGAATATGTCTATATAATCCGTATGTGATAGTCCATTTGAAATCTCAAAAAAGACAAATATTTAGGTACGGAGGGAGTAATATATTAGGAGTATATCATGCACACAAAGGCAGAGGAGCGGTGGGGCCGAGAGGGATGAGGGGCACGTCGGGGGGATGAGGATCCCCTGACGCGAACAATCCTACCATTCTGTCACTGACATGTGGGACCCATAAGCGTGGGTCCCACCTGTCAGCGAAGGAAAGGCAGGGCAAGGCAGTGATAGCCACGTCAGAGGATCCATGTCCACGTCGGGGGACGTCATGCCGTGGGTTGGAGCGGCGTCGTGGGAATCGCGTGTGGGTGTGGCAGTGGTAGAAACAAGAAACGTGATGGTCGCCGTGGTTCAACTTCCATGGACAAGCTGTCATGTCTGCTGAGACATGTATATCAAAACTAGAGTGTTTATATTTCAAGCACGTGAACAAGTATTATTCTACTACTTTGGATCCATTGCAACGCACGGGCCAGCACATTGGTAGTAGTAGTGTCCATCTCTATCTCTAGAGGCCTTCCCTCGTTCATCCTTTTCTCTCACAAGATAAACTACTCATACAAATGCATCTTGATGTTCCGTGGAACGCACGAGGATGTTTCCTTGGGGGTCTCTCCAGCGCGGCGTGGCCGTAGTTGCAAGTTGACGCCCCTTGAGATGCCGACGTTGAGGGGCACTCGGATTTCCTCCAATGAGCAGGTAAGATGAGTTTGATCACATAGTAAATGCATTCTAAAGACTACTTCCATGTCCATTTCCTAATCCCCCCTGCCCACTATTTCACAGGTTAGGCTCGGTGCGAGTGGAGATTGTCTTGCATATGTACGGGAGGGTACCAACATCAATTTGCACAACATTTACAACAGTGACACCGTTCCCGTAGAACCTTTGTCCAACATTGGGATCAGCCATGCAAAGGGCCACCGCATGAATTGCTACGATGGAACCACGGTGAGATTGAATAAGAAAGCACGAACCTTGCACATGGCGGTCAAAGGCGGACCATGCTGTCTGTGGCCGATTTGTTGTCGTACGAGTAGGAAGACGCTGTGCTCCTTTCTAACCGCATCTTCGCGGTGACAAACCAGGGGACTTATTTTGTATGGGACACATCCTACGCTATACTCCCTCTCTCCCAGTTTATTTGTTTTGAATCATTTCGTTTTGTAATTTTCAAATTCAAATTTAGAGCTCCCCATCACATGTTGAGATTACAATGTCCATTAAATCGTTGCGTGCATGTATAGTAAAGAAACAAATCTCGAGTTTGGCACGAGTTCGTGCTGCGGGAGCACCACAAGCCCTGGTGCAGGAGTTACATTTCCCTCTCAGGGCCGTCGGGACTGAGCTTCAGCGCCTTACTACACCTACCTTTGAGTCAATAACATGTGGACCCGATAGGTGACTGGTCCACATGTAATGCTCCCGTAGGCAGAGGGGTAGTGGGGCCAAGAGGGGTGAGTCACATGTCGGGGGACGTGTGGTTTCATGGGTTCGAGCGGCGTCGTGGGAATCGCAGGTGGCTGTGGTAGAAACTTGATGCTCGTCGCATTTTAGGTGGCCCACATGTCATGCACACAAAGGCAGAGGGGCGGTGCGGCCGAGAGGGGTGAGGCGCACGTCGGGGGGCGTGGTGCCGTGGGTTGGAGAGGCGTCGTGGGAATCGCGAGATGAAACGTGATGGTCGCCGTAGTTGAACTTCCATGGACAAGATGTCATGTCTACGGACACATGCACTGCATACCGATCACTGGAAGGAGTAGCAGAGAAAGCTATATATGCAGATAAATAGTTCCTTATAGTCAAGCGGACCCGTGCTACTACTCTGTTCCAAAGACATGCACACCATCGAAATAGTCCATCTATATCAATATACACCGAGAGGGAATAATTTATTTACAAGAGAGGAAATAGTTCATCCATCCATAATGCCCTCCTGCTGGTGCAGCCTTTTCTTCTTCTTCTTCTTCTTCTTCTTCTTGTTCTCATTCTCCATGGGAGACGGCTTCGCAACAAGCTCTTTGGACCTTGCAGCTATCTCGAAACTCACACGGGCATCGAGGGCAGCATATTTTATCCGCTCATACATCAAGGGATAATTCTCCCACCCAGACGACCTTAATGCCACCGTCTCGTCACCCTTCTGAAGATTTGTACTGAGCACAAAATTTGCTACGTCGAATAGGGATGGTGTCTGTTTATCACAAACTTCTACAGGAATTTTGATTCTGGTTTGTAGGTCAGCGATGCTTTTCAAATAAAGGTTGTACGGCTCCAGCTTCTGTTTGTCCCCTTCAATGGCTGCCCCACAGAAGTATACGTCCTCCCGAGACAAGAAATCATGAAGCTCGCCTGGTATGGAGGGCGAGTGTATGATGTGGTACACCAAAACATCATCTTCGAGGCACAACTGAAGGACGGCGGCGCGCTGGATCTTCCCAGGGGCACGCTCTGTGTACTCTGCGTCGAGACCGATGACCCTCGTCTCTACCTTTTCGAGGGAGTTGGATACATTGTTGATCCACTGCCGAACAACCCTTGGGTGGACGGTGACGGTGGCAACTATGTGCATCGAGCCTTCGACGACAACATGTTGGACGCTAAAAACCTGCATCTCGATCTCTTTCGCCATTTGGGACTGCTGGAACGGAGGGCTATGGTTTGGAGAATTAGGATTAGATGGCTAGTCTAACTGAAGTAGTAGATGATTATTTAAAGAGGTTAAAATAATGTGAACGCAGTGGGGTTTGGATGCAAATGAAGATGAAGGGGAGGTGAAGAAGCCGAGGAGAATCGGTTCCCGATGGAGAAGGAGTAAATGGGTGAAGTGGCGTGCAGGCAGTTGATTAGATGGCTAGGTAGACTAAACGAAAAGACTATGCGGGTAGACTGATGAGTCGTACCTGTTTGTGTACGTGCCCATCCTTCCTGATAGGTGGGACCTATGCAAACAGATAAAAAATGTGTCATAGTTTTTTTTGAGCGCGTGAGTGGGAGACACAACATTCTCTGGATAAGGAATACTCCCTCCGTTTAGGTGAGTATAAGTCACCTCATGAAAACCAGGTTTTCCCAAAACCTTTAGGCGTGGAGCATTAACTTCCTGCTCGATCCCCTCCCAGCCTCGTTAGCCAGCATTCTCTTCCTCTGCTGCCGCGTTCTACCTTTCCATGTTTCCTCTTCTCAAGTGTGGAACGATCTGCATGCCGTCCTTGATGCACAAGAACGACCACTGCATGCATCCCGGCATAGCGTTGATTGGGCATGCACGAGAATTTGGTTCTGCTCGCAATATGGATGATACCTGAACGATGAAGTGAACAGGCATGCTAGCACGGGAGACCTATTTACGCTATACAATACTGGAGTACTCATGTACCTACTACTAGTAGTAGTAGTACAACTGTGGTACACTTGATGGTCAAAATACTATTCATCCGGTCCTCACAGTGAAGTGACAACACCCTGTGCCTGACACTAGTCCAGGCGGCGTGTTCGGGTTACCAAAGTCAGCCTCACCCTGTGCACGGTGCAGTCTGTCACCGCCGTTGTACAGCACATTGGCGCCTCGCCTCGTCTCCCTCTCCGCTCCCATAGCACCACTCCATCTCCATCTCCTTCTCTATCTCCATCTCACTGTGCCCCGTGTACCGTCGCCTCACTTGCCTCCCCAGTACCACTATTCCCTTGCTAGCCACTCTAGCACCGACATCCTTCTCCCCCATAAATCAAGCCCCCTTCCAAACTCCACCATGGTTGAACGCAAACCGCGTAGCATCCATATGAGCCGCGATTGGAGCAATCTCCCCAGTGACATCCTCGACCTCTGTTGTTCGTGTATGGATATGTTGAGCGCCCTGCGGCTGGTTGCATGCTCGAGGGACATGCACACGGCCATCGTCGAAGCGAGGCCTAAGCTTTTCAAGACACCCTACTTGCTGCTATCTGGTCTTGCGAGATTCACTCACCATGATACGGAGGCGTGCATGATGCCCCTCGACTTCAATCCGATCTCCATTAGTCGAAACTTCTTTGCAGGTATGTAGTGGACCGCCGTACATCATTTCCCTCGACATCGATCCAATCACCATCGCCCGAAACTTCTTGGCAGGTATGTACTGGGTCGGCATGAACTCCCACTGGATGGCTGCCTTCTGAGAAGACGGTAAAAAGTTGGTGCTCGTGAACTTCCAGACCTCCCATGAGATTATCCTTCCTCTGTTGGATTATATAGAGTATTACCATCGTGGTCCAAGTTGTCTAGATTACTACGCCAATTGGATGGACCTTGTTTTGCAGAAGATTGTAATCTGCCAAGTGCCCACACGACATGCCAATTACACAGACTTCAAGCTAATTGCCTTGTTCGACCGTGGACTCGCCTATCTTTACGCCGGTGCCTTCTTTAGCTGGAGACAACTCGGCTCGCAGTGGATCATCGTCAAAGCTGATACACACTTCTGTGATGCTATTGAACACAATGGCATCATCTACGCGATCGACAAAGCAGATGGCACCACATATTGCTGGGACGGCGCGTGTAAGTTGTTTCCTCTCATGTTAGTTTCCTCATTTTCATGATGTAGAAACATGCACCACACTGTTGGTTTCATCTAACCATACATTAGGGAAGTAATTGTGCATATGGAGAACTCTATATTTGGAAGTAGTGAAATCCTGCAATGCTTACCATGTGTACATACCTATATTCGCCCTTCAGCAATCAATGGCTAGAATAATATCCTCACAAAAATTTTGCCCACAGAACACGAGTATATAACAATGCATGGTCTGTTAGTTACCTTGAAGAATTTTTTTGTGAGGACAGAACATGATTACATAACATGCATGACATGGTAGTTTCCTGTGAAGAATCGATTGCGAGATAACATGAGTATAACCACACTTCTATATTTTCGAAACCAGCATACATTTCCCTGTATTTTCCTCCCAGTTCCAACAGGGACATATCAATGTTGTTTCTTGCATTATCCTACTCATACTCTAAACAATGCTGATCTTACATTAACAATGCATGTCCTTTTTGATATGATGCAGTGTCCCTACAGTTACTGCCCTTTGTAATCACACCACCTTTGCCAAAAACAGGGAAGCACAACTGGTTCCTCACTCGATCAGACGACGGCAAAAGACTGATGATCATTCAGACACATGAGCCGGAAAAGTTATATTGCAAAAACCCCACTGTATACAAGCACCGTGTAATACGTGAGTATCCGGACAGTGGCTGTTACATCTATGAGCGGGAAACCAGCTTGTTGGGGCCTTTAGGATTTTTTAGTTGGAGGCGGGTAAACAGCCTTGGTTCACACTCTCTATTTCTCGGACTCAATTATCCGATTAACCAGGAGATCACCGTTGGCAAGGACCTTGATGGCAGAGAGGCTCTGTTTGCTATGGAAAACTGTGTCTACACGGCGAGCCCTAGGAGTTTGGGAGCAAACTCCCCTGATTGTCAATGATACAGCCTGCAGCCAAAAGAAGGTGAGAATGACAAAGGCTTCCGGATTAACTTTGATCCTTGGATGTCTCAATTACGACAGGCAGTGATGTGGTTTGAGCCTTCAGGTTGATAGGTAATTGGGCTATTGCATCGAAAGGGTGGAGTACTGGTGTCCCCGGATCACTGGTCGCTGAAGCGGGGCTGCAAATTATGATGGTGTTGGATCATCTCTTCGAATGACTTTGTTGTCTTTGCTGCTGGTTCTAGATGGGTAGTTCTTTCTTTTGTTATGCATATTCCTTGTCATTTGGTCATCCTCGTCTATGTCACTCTTACTATGTAATAGTTGCTTCTGTTTAGAATGTCATTCTCGTCTGGATCACGAGAGTCTGAGCGCTGCAGATGGGTGCGTTTTGGTGGTGTAGCAAGACTTCTTATGAACTATCATGTCTTGCTGTTTATGTCAGTAGTAGTCACTAGTCAGTGTTTGAATGTTGTATATATCGTTGTTTCGAACTATTTATTGTCTCGAACTACTGGTGGGCTAAATGAGGGCATCACCATTCTCCAGTGTTCAGAGTATATCTCCTTTTTTCAAGTTATATAATTTGAGCTCAGTGTCTTTTCGATGATGTACACTTGTTTGGGCCAGTGAGGTGCCGTTGAATATGGGCCGAGTAGTAACGCAATGCCAAACAGGTCAATTATGACTCTCAGGCCGGGCTCTCAAAAGATCCTGGAAAAAAAGGCCAGTGTCAGTGTCAAAACCGGCGGATCTCGGGTAGGGGGTCCCGAACTGTGTGTCTAGGCGGATGGTAACAGGAGGCAGGGGACATGATGTTTTACCCAAGTTCGGGCCCTCTTGATGGAGGTAAAACCCTACGTCCTGCTTGATTAATATTGATGATATGGGTAGTACAAGAGTAGATCTACCACGAGATCAGAGAGGCTAAACCCTAGAAGCTAGCCTATGGTATGATTGTATGTTCTATCGACTAGTCTGGCCCTGGTTTATATAATGCACCAGAGGCCTAGGTTAACAAGAGTCCTAGCTGAATACGCTGGTGGGGGGAAGTCCTTGTCTTGATCGCCAAGTCTTTGTGGAATCTTCCTTGTATGTGGCAGCTGTCCAAACTGGCCCATGAGTATACAGCCATGGGGGGCCTCGACCCAATCTAATAGATCGGGAGACGGCGTGGTGAGTACCCCCTAGTCCAGGACAATGTCAGTAGCCCCCTGAAACGGCCTTCAAGTTAGGGACGCTCCTCGATTCTTCCGAATTGTTCTTCATCTTCGGTCGTCGGTCTTGAAAACTGGTTCAACAAATCTTCTTTATCTTCGATCTTGAGGATCGCCGAAATGCATTTGACGAGTTTACACGTCGGGTATCCGAGGAGCCCCTTTAAGTTTCTGGCCTTTACCAATGCCTTGTTATTTTTATGCCACACCTCGGGTTTGAAGTTGTTCCCGGGCGGCAGCGTCCTCTTGCGTCCGAGCTCCAACGCCGGACTGTATTCGAGGTATCTTTTGCAACCGAGCACCAACGCCGGACCACTTCCCAGCTCTAATGCCGGAATGTATCCGAGCTCCAACGCCGGACTATGTATCCGAGCTCCAACGCCAGACTGTATATCCGAGCTCCAACGCCGGACTGTATCTGAGCTCCAATGCCGGACTATATCTGAGGTGTCATAAATCACCTTGGTTCAAAGAAGTTTGAAGGAGTTTAGCCAAGCTTAATGCCGGAAATGCCCTCTATGGAGCCAGCCACTAGCGCCCGAGCTTTATGCCGGGCTGCTTCCGAGGTGGTGCACCACCCCGAATGTGGGCCGATTTTTGTGAATATTTTTTATTGGTGCAATTTATTCTCTGCCGAGATATATGGCCAGTAGCCCTCAAGGTGTGTATCGGTCTAAAACCCGAGATGCACCTGAAGGATGACGTAAGACCGCTGATCCCAGTAGCCGGTGAGACTCAGGTTGATTTGCAAAATTGGCCTGAGGATCAAGTCCAAGCTCGGCAGAATACTTCGGGACACTAAAAGCGGCATGCTCAGTCCTCGGGACTCAGGTTGGGTGCGGCCGACCAACCTGAGGATCAAAATCTCCTCGGAAACTATATTGCACATAAAATTTTCTGCATTGAGTAGCCCCCGAGACACTGGTCGGGTGGTAACACCAGATCAGGGGATCAATGTGCCCCTTTAATATTTGTAAATAATAAGCCCGAAGCCCAGTAGCCCCCGAGCCTTAATACGGGCACGGGTGGCCGAATTAAGGATCAATATCCATAGTAAAATCACAAATTATGTGTAATGACTCTATGTATCCAAGTACTTTACGTCATTAATGCTCGGATCCGCATTGTACAAAACTTTGTTGACCGACCATCGGCTTCCACCTCCTCGGCCAATAGCCAAGGAGTGTTTGTCCTACTTTATAAAGCCTTTATGAGGGCAAAGATTTACAACAAACAAGGCAATCTGGCCATACGGTTTTATAAACAAAGGTACGCACAGAGTTATATTACTGTTTAACAGAAGAAATGTCTTCCAAAGAAAATAGTCCCGCTATCGGTTCCTTTCTTTGGGTTGTCATGCTAAGCATGATCATTAAAACTCAGCTCTAATGTAAGAGCAAAATATTGAGGATTTAGTTTGGGAGGCCAGCTAATAGCCCTCGGTAGTGTTCAGCGACAGTCGGGGTCAAGCCGTAAACGCTTCGGCCAATGTTATGAACGGCCCATCATTTAACATAGTCATCGGATCGCTGACCAGTTTACGCTTATTGTGAAAGTCAGTTTTCGGCTTTCTCCACTGAGGTGCTTAACCATGTGAGCTGGAAGCACAATCGCAGTGGTTCTCCCTTTGCATGCCTAGCCGAACAAAACGGAACGTAGGAAGCAAGTGCAGGAGTCGGGCAACCCAACTATTGAGCGAAGACACAATTTGAAACCGATGCATATATAACAATATCTAAGAATGTTTTTGCCGAATCCCTAAAGGTGTCCGGCGTTGCACTGCGAGACTAATGCTGGAAAAGCACAAATAGTTTAAAAGTGCCAAAAAGCTTGGAAAACCAAGAAACGTCAGTAAAAACATGACGTCCGAACAATATCAAGTGTTCGGTGCCAATCCGAAAGTTGGTCTTAGAAAAAAGAAGTGCTTCTGTCATGCTTTAACATGATACATCCTATCTCAAGACTTCGAGCGGGTCAGCCTACGGCTTCAACCTCCTATCCCGAGGGCGGAGTACTTCTCATCAGGCCAGTTTAGCAAACTAAACTCCAGCGGCTTTGAGAGAGAAATTAGGCTCCCCGGGTAGTGACCGCACACTCGTGTCGAAAAAAGGAGTGATAAATAATAATAATAAAACTTTTCAACGACTAAGAAGAAGAACACTTATTATAAAACAGCTCAAATAAACTTAAGAGCCCCCAAGTGACTTGGGTAGAAGAATGATTGCATGTACCAAAGTACTTATATCATATCTATGTTCAACCGAACTTTAAATGCGTCTTAACCGACCATCAGCTTCTCCTATTCGGTCAAGGACCGAAAAGTGTTATGTACTCCATCGGTCGAGAATATCGACGGTGTTTCCAATAACCAGGCAATCAGGCCATAAGGCTGTAACAGACAAAGCGCGCTCAGGGAACTTATGCTATATTACCGTGAAGTGTAAGAAGCATCTTCGAAGAAAATAGTACCCCCACCGATACCTTTCTTCAGTGCTCATTATTATTATGAGACTTGTGCAATAGATTTTTTTGTACTCATGAGTTCCGTTGTGTGCCGACCATCATTGAAAACTATAAGAGCGCTAGCTTTCGGCTTCACCCAGTCTGAGGTCCGGCTCGGGCGACCCAATCGTGACAATCACAAAGGTGCTCCCTTTACTCCCTAGCCGAACAATCGGGAACGTAGGGGTAAATACAGGAGCGAGGCAACCCAGCTTGCAAATCGCTTAAGTCAATATGGTGCATATTGTGGCGTAATACACGAACAAGGAACGAAGCCGTACAAGTATAATCATATGCAAGTGGAAAAGCTTCATGAAGGAAGCCCCCAAATGAATTGGGTATTTGAATTTATGCGTCACAAACAAAGTTTGGACAAGGAAATTTTTTACAAGCAACTTTTTTCCAAAAAAGTATAATGCTTGGTCGAACCGAACACAAGTTAGAAATTAAAGCTTTGAGCATGAAAGCGACTTAGCTGGTTAATGTGTTCGGTATTGATGACGCGGTCCGAGCTTGATGCGGGGCAAGGTTCCATCCCCCAAGCTGGTCCCGAGGTGGCGGAGCGGAGAGCTCGACACGCCGAAGTGGTGACATAGCACGGTCAATGCAGACCGGCAGAGTGACGCCGAAGTCCCCGGATCATTTTCCTGTGCACAAAAAATAGTGCAAGCCGGAGATAATAGTAATAATGATAATTAAAAAAATGTTGCATAATAAATAATTTATGCAAAGTGAGGAATAGAAGAAATATGGCCTGGCGCCGAAGTCAATGTCGATGCAGGGTGTCGGCGTGATGTAGTAAAGGCGTGGCAAAGCCTGAATTCACAGGTCGGTCCGAGCTCCGGATGCGGCGTTCGCCGGACTATGTACGGAAACTGATTGAACCACCACGCGACCATCGTTAATGCAGTCACCATTTGATAGACCTGTGTACATATCATGGACAAACCAGAGTAATAATTCCTTGGGAAAAATGAACCCAAACAAGCAAAAAATATTGGGATTAATAGCACCTGGTTTATTTGTTGTAGCAATCCGAAGGAAGGTGATTCCCAAAATTGGGACTCGCTCCGCACACCCATTGCCTGATGGGCGATAAAACGACGGCATGGCAATGCTGGTAAAGGTTGACTCGCCGAGGCAAAGCCCTCGGCCCAACTAACGTGACGGAGCTGGTCGGCTAGTGACGCTGAAGTGTCCGGAGTAGGTTGATGAAGAGATGGTGAAGCCCCCGATCCAGCCGAGATGTCGAAGCCTCGACGTCAGCCGATGAGTCGAAGAAGGTCGGCGTGATGGACACCAGCTTGAAGAAGCAATAGTGCGGCCCTGTCGATGCAGGTCGTGACATGGTCGATGCCAGCTTGATGAAGCGATCGTGCGGCGATGCCGGTATGCCCACTCCATGTAATCCGTGGGGCAGCGATGTTGATGATGATTTATCCTTCGCGATGCCGGACTCTTTTTCGGCTTGCCGAGATGATGATCCGAAGAAGTTGAGCTCGGCTAAAGTGACGACATGTATAGCGCAGGTCGGCAGCCGTGGAGTAATATTGCCAGACAGGTTTGACACCAGCATGATGTTGAAGATCATGTTCAAAAGATCTTAAAGTTAGTGGGATGTGTTCGGGAACAAAACACAATACCCCATACAAAACTTCCTTCAAAAGGGATGTCCGAAATCCCGTTCATAAAAAAGATGAACTCGGGTCAGATTCGTTTTCGCGCAAAAAACAGATCCGAAAAGTGATGCACTAATCGGAAGGTTCCCGGAGTTTGGACGGTCGGATCGAGCTGAAATTTTGAGAGGTGGTAGATATAGGATTCCTCAGTCGATCAGCAGTTGGATCTTCCAAAGGACGTCCGAGCTAGAAGCTGGACACCACGCCCTAAACTCATCCAAATTCCCATCCAGATTTGACAGGGCTCCGGTATATATCGTGGATTGCCAGAGATTCCTCCATCGGAACTCGACAAAATTTTCCAGGGTTGTTATAGACTCAATTCCACACAATTCCACCAAAGCGATCGTCAAAGCGATACTCGAGGAGGTGGTGGCGGCAGATACGAGTTCGCTGTCCAAAAAACAGCACGGTCGCTTGAGGGCAATGTTGACGTTGAGCCCCCGAGCTCCATAGATGATTCCTCCGTGATCTTGATAGAGATCGGAGTTGATGTTTGATGAAGGCCCTCGTCCGAACATGGTGATCCAAACACGGGGCGCAATTCTTGGTCGAACCAAGGTGACCAGTCGAACTGGTGATGAAGACACCGAAGTCGCAGTTGATCTGCAGGCGAGCCATCGATCCTTTTGTCGATCACACAGCGGAACTCTCAATGAAAGCACCAATGTCGGTGTCAAAACCGGCGGATCTCGGGTAGGGGGTCCCGAACTGTGCGTCTAGGCGGATGGTAACAAGAGGCAGGGGACACGATGTTTTACCCAGGTTCGGGCCCTCTTGATGGAGGTAAAACCCTACATCCTGCTTGATTAATATTGATGATATGGGTAGTACAAGAGTAGATCTACCACGAGATCAGAGAGGCTAAACCCTAGAAGCTAGCTTATGGTATGATTGTATGTTCTATCGACTAGCCTGGCCCTGGTTTATATAATGCACCAGAGGCCTAGGTTAACAAGAGTCCTAGCCGAATACGCTGGTGGGGGGAAGTCCTTGTCTTGATCGCCAAGTCTTTGTGGAATCTTCCTTGTATGCGGCAGCTGTCCGAACTGGCCCATGAGTATACGGCCATGGGGGGCCTTGGCCCAATCTAATAGATCGGGAGATGACATGGTGAGTACCCCCTAGTCCAGGACACCGTCAACCGGGCTCTCCAAAAAAGAAAGAATAAGGACTCTTAGGCCAACATGTGGGCACCACCGGTGTTTTTGTGTGCTTGCGCACCGAGAGCATATTGGCGCGTGCTCGAAATTCATGCTACCTTTTCATCCCCAGTCTCCCGCCCCTCCCCCACCTCTGGAATCTCGATTCCTACTCCAGTTCCCCCAAATCCCCCTCATGTACTCCCTGTACTCAAGCGCACTATCATGTCGCCGGTCAACGCGGATCTCCGAGCCGGAGATCCTGAGGTCCGTCCTGCCTTCGGTCGCTGCGTGCTGTCGTTCAACAGTGGCATGGCGGCGCTTGAAGACCAGTTTGCCGGCAAAGTGCTGATGGTAACCATCAACGGCGACCGGCCTCCCGTCTCGCCGGATGACCTTGTCAAAGCTCTTGGCATTGCGCACGACATCCAAATAAGTGACTTGCTCGTCGAAGTCTGTCCGCCACTGGCTGATTTCTTCGTCAGGTTCCGGACAACTTTCGACTGCAGTTGTGTGATCAAATCTTCCCGGTGTTTGTTCTGCGATGGCGCGCTGGTGAGCTTTGATCGGTGGCACCCAGGATGGGGCTCGGTGCCCTCTGAGCTTGAGTTTTTAACAAAGCTTACCTTCCACGGCATGCCTCGACGTGCTTGGAACAGCGAGTCCATGAACGAGCTTATCAACGACCTTGGAGGTGAGCTCTTAAGTATGTTTGTTCCTCCAGATAGCTGGGCTCTGACGGTTATGGCATGGATGAAGAAGTCGTCCACCATACCGAAGGTGATTGGTGTTGAGATACCGGTGCAGGAACCGGGGTTGTACTATTCGTCGCCACCAAGGCCGCCGTGGACCACGTTAGGGATGTACCTGTATCGAGTGTTCGTGCATGTCGAAGAAGTGGTTAATCCATCAATCGAAGTCCTGCCGCCGCCGTTGGTGCCAGGGTCCGTCGATGACGTCCATTACAGGAGTCAACGTCAGACTTTCCCCGTGTTGCTCGGAACGATGGATGGCACAGGGCCTACTCCATTGCGCGGCGGAGGCCACTGCTTCTTTGGGAGAAGAGGCAGGGCTGGCGGCCTGGATGTTCTCTAATTTGAGGTAACAACTGAATCTTGTCAGATACTAGTTAAATCCGAGCTATGGGTGTGAAGCACTGATATGCCAGTACATTTGATTGTGACCTGTTCTAATTTTATACCTGAACTTTTTTTAGAAAGGGTTGTACGTCAACTTAATGTGCTAGCAGAACTTATTGTGTTGTCTGTCTGTTTTCTTTGCACGACATTCAAGATATTTCTCCGTCATTGATAAAGACGATGAACCGTTATGTACGACTTCGTTGGTTTCAACATAGACCTTCCCGTAAAGATCCACTGCTTCCATCCTGATTGTGCCGCCTGCGTGAAATTTTTGTATGCAAGTTCAGTGTGCTATGATGTTCTATATGATTGTGTCAACTATATAAGTTTTTACTGAGCATCAGCAATGCATATAGCTGAAATATGTATTTACGAGCATCGGCTGATGGGTCTCTCTCTCTATCTATCTATCTCTCTCTCTCTCACACACACACACACGCACGCACAAGAGGGACCCGTTGAATTATTTATTTGCTCGTGACAGCTTTTAATTAGGTTCCACTGTAATCTAACTTTTTTCTTAAGTTATTAATTGAGCTCAGTGACTTCAAAAAGTTGTACAGAAGCCTTGTTTGGGCCTTTCCGGCGTCACTGAATGTGGGCTGAGTAACCATGTTAGGTTGTACTGTACTACACAGGCTTTTTCGCTATTTTTTAAATAATACATTTTTTATTAATTTTCATAAATATTACGCTGGGTAAATTTTTTTCAAAAATAATACACCGTCGGCCCGCTGCAGGCCGACTGGGCCTAGTCGGCCCACAGCCGGCCGATTGGATTCTGGTCGGCCTACAGCTGGCCGACTGGCCCCTGTCGGCCCACT
This sequence comes from Triticum aestivum, assembly GCF_018294505.1. Classification (NCBI taxonomy): domain Eukaryota; kingdom Viridiplantae; phylum Streptophyta; class Magnoliopsida; order Poales; family Poaceae; genus Triticum; species Triticum aestivum. The sequence continues at coordinate 181,492,178 of NC_057809.1, read as the reverse complement.
ATGGGCTGATTGAGTCCTGTCGGCCCACTGTGGGCCGACTAGAGCTAATTGGCTCGCTATGGGCTAATTGTTTTTGCAAATGTGTTAATCATGTATTTAAAAAATATGTGTACTATGACCTCCTCCGCTCGTTGTGGGCCCACTGTTGACTAAAAAATATGTTTTAAAAAGTGTTAATCATGTATTTAAAAATTGTTAAATGTGTGTATAAAAATGTTCCTTATCTATACAATTTTTTAATGTGTGTATAAAAAATAGCTTTTTTCAACATCATCAATGCAACTGGGTCGACAGTTGTACACAATATCCGGGTCAACATGTTATTCTCCGCCCCGCTGGACTGCAAACTTTCCTAGGAGGTATGCATTAGGCTTAACAAGAAAATGAACTTTAAGAAATAATAAATGGGATGTAATTATAATAACTGGACAATTACTATGACCAAACACGTAATTAGTTTGAAAAAATATATTATTTTTGGAATTTGAAATTTTTAATTTCATTACTTATTGCGCGCGCAATATTTCGTTGGATTTTAACGTAATACAACTTTATTTTGAAATTATATTTAACTTGACTAGAAATTTCCGATAAAAATATTTCGGATCCCATCAAAATGTGGGAATTTTTTTTGAATTCTGTTTTAAGCGGTTGTTTGAAATTATTAATCGTTGTCCTAGCTAGAAGTTCGGCTGTACTTTTAACAAACTGTAAATGGGCTGTAGTAAATTCCATTAGAATTAAAAAATGGGTTGTACATTCTTACAAATCAAAAATGGGCTATATGTTCTCTGCCAAATCTGAGCTGTGGGCCTACTAAGTTGACGCATACCAAGGGCTTTGTCAACTTAGTCAATATAAACGATTCTAGCTGCAGTGATCGTACGATGTCCATCCAACGGCCGTAGTGCTTCTTCAACCTCTGGTCTTCTTGCTCCAGCCGCCCAAAACAGCGCCGGTCGTGTCGTGTGCTCCTGCCTCCCATGGCCGGCTGTGATGCCGTGAAGGCCTCACCGCCCCGTACTACTCCCACCGCTGGCCAGGTCATCCCTCTACTCACCCACACCCCCTGTTATTCTGCGGCGACGGCAGCCTCACACCGCAGCCGAACCAATGAACCCTCGTACTCCTCTCCGCGCGGGCTTCCACTGTTGCGTCTTCCCCGGCTCCACGTCGTCCCCTTCCTAGGCCTCGCCGTCATCCACTGCCCTGGTGCTTTCAGCGTGGCATGGTCAACATGGTCAAGGAACGAGTTCCATCGGACGTGGACTGTACGTGGAGAGGCTGACAGCTGGGTCCACGGCCGCAGCAAGGAAGTGCCTCCTTATTACGTGGAAAATAATGTTTCCTCCACCTGACAGCAGGGTCCCATCGGACGGGCCACCGTATTTAGCGAAAAAATGTTTCCCCCCTGACTACTGGGACCCACCAGCTACACCTTCGCATGCAAGGAAGTGCGTCCGGGCAAAAAAACGATTCACCCCCTAACTGCTGGGACCCACCAGCTACATCTTCGCATGCAAGGAAGTGCGTCCAGGCAAAAAACAAAACGATTCGCCCCCCTGACTGCTGGGACCCACCAGCTACATCTTCGCACGCAAGGAAGTGCGTCCGGGCAAAAAAAACGATTCGCCCCCTGACTGCTGGGACCCACCAGCTACATCTTCGCAGGCAAGGAAGTGCCTGATAGTCGGGACCCACCTGGTCGAAGCGTATGTAGCGTTGTCATTCTGGTCGCGAACGTGTATGTACATATATACTGGTGGATGTAGAGGCGCGCACATGTCGTAGTAGAGGCGCGCACGTAGTGTGCACACGTACGTACAGCGGCCAGGGTGCAAGAAAGAAAATACGGCCACGTATGTGTACATACGGGCGGGGTCTCGAACGCCTACTCGCGCATACGTACGATGAGGGCTCGTGTATATGGCTGGGTCGGAACGGAGAAACAGCGTCGTCGTCGTGTTCATGGGTCGGAACGGAATGCGTGGTCATGTTCATCGGGAGGGGTTGGACGGAAGAGGCGATGGAAACGAGGCATGGCGTACCGCACAACGGAGGAAACGGACCTCCTACGGTCGAAACAAGGGTCCTCTTGATCGGGAGGGGTGTGGCGTACCGCAAAACGGAGGAAACGGACCTCATACGGTCGAACGGGGGTCCTGTTGATCGGGAGGGGTGTGGCGTACCGCAAAACGGAGGAAACGGACTTGTGTTGGAGCGCTATGGTCGAAACGGGGGTCCTGTTCATCGGGAGGGGTGTGGCGTACCGCAAAACGGGGCTCCAGGGGGTACTGTTCATCTCCACCATCGACCCCTCCAGCCTCCACGAGCTACTGTTCATCCACCGTCGACCTCCTCCAGCCTCCACGGGCTCCTGTTCATCCAGCCTCCACCGCGCGCTACTCCACCGGCTACTGTTCAACCACCCCTCCACCGTCTACTATTCATCCAGCCCTCCACACCACGGGGTCCTGTTCAACCACCCCTCCATGGGCACCCCTCCACCGTCTACTATTCATCCTGCCCTCCACACCACGGGGTCCTGTTCATCCACCCTCCACGGGCACCCCTCCACCGTCTACTGTTCATCCAGTCCTCCACCACACCACGGGGTCCTGTTCATCCAGAGGCAACGCCACCGCTCACTGTTCACCCAACCCCCCCCCCCCCCCCCGCAACGCTCACTGTTCATCCCATCGATCGGCTTCAGTTAGCAGTAGTAGCCAAGGAATCGCTCGATCGGGTTCAGTTAACAGCCATCGATCGATCGCTCGGGTTCAGTAACGCGTAGCCTGCAGTGCAATCGCTAGGGTTCAGTTAGAGCCCAACGCCTCGCTCGGGATCAGTTAGAGCCAACGCCTCGCACACACGCACGTACGTGTACGAGAGAAACGTGCATCGCTCGGCCCCCGACCTCCCACCGTAACCGGGAACTCCCCGAAATTTTCCTCCCCCTCGCTTCTACCACGGTTTTTTCCATCATGGACGGCCCAAAGAATGTCATGCAGCTGCGTCTCCGGCCCGCCCAGGATGAAAAGCCCATTTTTTGTCATGATTTTTTGTCATAGAAGTAGGAGCCCACCACATCTATGATGATACCGGGTTTTGTCACAATTATCGTCATAGAAGTGTCATATGTATGACAGAAAAAAATTCATTCGGCCCAAAATGTCACGGATGTGTCTTTTTTTTGTAGTGCCAAATGCTAGATCCCCGATCGTGCCAACTAGGCTCCACTACTGATCAACCGGAAAAGACACAAAGCAACGATCAAGATCTTCATCGAGCTCCCACTTGAGCTCGGTTGCGTCACCTGCACTGGTATCATCGGCGCCTGCAACTGTTTGGAAGTATCTGTGAGTCACGAGGACTCAGCAATCTCACACCCGCGAGATCAAGACTATTTAAGCTTATGGGTAGGGAAAGGGTAGTGAGGTGGAGCTGCAGCAAGCACTAAGCATATATTGTGGCTAACATACGCAAATGAGAGCGAGAACAGAAGCAACACAACGGTCGTGAAGCTAGAAGTGATCAAGAAGTGATCCTGAAACTACTTATGCACAACCATAACACAAGAACCGTGTTCACTTCCCGGACTCCGCCGGAAAGAGACCATCACGGCTACACACGCGGTTGATGCATTTTAATTAAGTCAAGTGTCAAGTTCTCTACAACCAGATATTAACAAATTCCCATCTGCCACATAACCGTAGGCACGGCTTTCAAAAGTTCAAAACCCTGCAGGGGTGTCCCAACTTAGCCCATCACAAGCTCTCACGGTCAACGAAGGATATCCTTCTCCCAGGAAGACCCGATCAGACTCAGAATCCCGGTTACAAGACATTTCGACAATGGTAAAACAAGACCAGCAAAGCCACCCGATGTGCCGACAATCCCGATAGGAGTCGCACGTATCTCGTTCTCAGGGCAACACCAGATGAGACAGGCTATGAGTAAAACCAGCCCTCGAGTTTCCCCGAGGTGGCCCCGCAGGCGGCTTGGTTCGGACCAACACTTAGAGAAGCACTGGCCCGGGGGGGTTAAAAGAAAGATGACCCGGGTTAAAAGAAAGATGACCCTCGGGTTGGCCGACCCAAGGGAAGCGTAATAGGTTGTTAGGCAAATGTAAAACCAAGGTTGGGCCTTGCTGGAGGATTTTTATTGAAAGTGAACTGTCAAGGGGTTCCCATAACACCCAACCGTGTAAGGAACGCAAAATCAAGGAACATAACACCGGTATGACGGAAACTAGGGCGGCAATAGTGGAACAAAACACCAGGCATAAGGCCGAGCCTTCCACCCTTTACCAAGTATATAGATGCATTAATTAAATAAGAGATATTGTGATATCCCAACATAACCATGTTCCAACATGGAACAAACTTCATCTTCACCTGCAACTAGCAACGCTATAAGAGAGGCTAAGCAAAAGCGGTAACATAGCCAAACAACGGTCTGCTAGGAAGGTGGGTTAGAGGCTTGACATGGCAATGTGGGAGGCATGATATAACAAGTGGTAGGTAGCGCGACATAGCGATAGAATGAACAACTAGCAAGCAAAGATAGAAGTGATTTCGAGGGTATGGTCATCTTGCCTGAGATCCCGCAAGTAAGAAGAACGAGTCCATGAAGAAGACAAACGGACGAAGTCGAACGAATCCTCACAAACACGACATTATCGGAACTAACCCGAAGAAGCAACATCGGAAAGAAGAAAACAACATAGTAAACAACCATCACATAAGCATGGCATGATGCACAACCAAGTATGATGCATGTCCGGTTTAATGAGGCATGGCATGGCAAAGTGCACAAGCAAAACTACAAGTTAAGTGGAGCTCAATATGCAACGAGTTGCATATTGACTAAACACCACAACAATTATTTAGTTATCTCCCATTTACGTAATCAGCGAAATTAAATGTTGGTTAGCATGGCAAGGGGCGAAGCATAATAAAACTACTTAACTAGGCAAGTTTAAATGAGGCCGAAACAACAAACAACAGGTCCGGAAAATCCTCATGTGCATATTTTAGATTTGTTATTGTTCTTCCATAAACCATATTTTAGAGTTGTTAAACATGCAAAGTACTGCCACCATGTTAACCTATGCATTTTTCTACCCCATTTACATATAAAGTTTATTAAATTCGGAGCTACGGTTATTTAGTTATGAAATAAATCATTTTAGCAAGTTATTTAAGAAAATTTAAACAAACAGTATTTTAAACATTTTTAACATGGATGAAAGTTGGAAATTATTAAACTAGACAAAATTCTAAGCATTTTACATATATAACTTATTTTAATATGATGCACGGTTGGTGAGTTATTAAATGCATGAACAAGGAGGACTTTTCTGTAAAACTGAGTTCTCCGGAATAAATGGAAAATCGTTCTGGAGAAAATAACATGAAACGGGCCAAAACTGGTCAGCCCAACAGTGCAGGGGGGCTCGGGTGCTGCTCACCATGGGCCGAGGCCTGGTCGGAATTAGAGGAGGCCTGGCGCTGGCTGTGGGCCAGCCGCGAGGTGAGGAGGCGTTGGGCCAGATGCGCGGTCAACGCGAGCGGTGGGCCGAGGCCCACGTGTGGGAGGCGTACATGTGCTTGCACGCACTCGTGCGAGCAGGCAGGAACGGCGATGACCAGTGGCGGGGTGGCGCTCCGGTGACGGGGCGGTCCGGCAGACAACAGGGGCGGCGGATCCACGCGGCGGCTCAACGGATCTGGCACGAGGACGGAGGGAGCAAGCGCCGGCGACATGGCGCGTGTGCCGGCGGACCTGCAGGATGACGGTGGCGACCCCATGCGGCGGCGGGGCTTCCTGAGAGAGAAAAGGATCATGAGAGGGGAAGAAGAGGGAGAACCAGAGGGAGGAGGAGAGGAACAGGGTGGCGGCCACTCATCTCCGACGAGGTCGGAACTCCAGCGAGGCTGAGCCGACAGGGTAGCGAGGCAGGTGAAGGGGATCCGGATCAGGAGCTCCTCTCCCGATCTGGAGCTCGGGGCGCAGGGGCGGCGTGGTTTGGGCTTCGGAGCCCAGATCGGGGCCCGGGCGGGCCTGCCGCGGTGGCTGGAGGGAGGTAGGGGACAGGTGGCCGGCCCTGGTTGGCTGCGAGGTGTCGGCTGCGGCGGCGCGGCCAGTGGTGGCGTGCCACTTGGCGGCGGAGGGCTGGCCGGGCACGGATTCCGAGGAGGGAGCGGCGGCTGTGTAGAGGGGGTTGGGCTGAGAAGAGAGGGAAGAACAGAGGCCCGACAGCAGTTTCCGGAGACCGAAAACAACCGACATATGACCGGCTATGATGCCGCTATATGTTTAACGGTTGGGCTATCAAATGAGCTCCGAATGCGACGAAACTTGACAGGCGGTCTACCTACAGTATAACAACACCGCATGCCAACTTCCAACCCATTCCAAGAACATTTTTCGGCCACTTATAAAATAATATTTCAGACGTGCTGTGGGCGCGTGCAAGTGTGTCTAGGCTAAGAACGGACAACGGAGAGAACTGGGAGACCCGGACGAAAGCAAGTTTTGAAAACATGATGATGCAATGCACATGATGACATGGCAAGATGCAACACGCAAGCGAAAGACAAGGCAACAACAGCGAATAACTGGAAGACACCTGGAACATGGGTCTCGGGGCGTTACACGCCGCCAAGCCCTAATCTCTCTTGGGAGGGCTGATCTGGAGTACGTTCGGGGCTCCGGAGAGGGGAATCCGTCGCCATCGTCATCATCAACCTTCCTCCATCACCAATTTCATGATGCTCACCGCGGTGCATGAGTATTTCCATCGTAGGGTTGCTGAACGGTGATGGGTTGGATGAGATTTATCATGTAATCGAGTTAGTTTTGTTAGGGTTTGATCCCTAGTATCCATTATGTTCTGAGATTGATGTTGTTATGACTTTGCTATGCTTAATGCTTGTCACTAGGGCCCGAGTGCCATGATTTCAGATCTGAACCTATTATGTTTTCATGAATATATGTGAGTTCTTGATCCTATTTTGCAAGTCAATAGTCACCTACTATGTGTTATGATCCGGTAACCCCAAAGTGACAATAATTGGGACCACTCTCGGTGATGACTATAGTTTGAGGAGTTCATGTATTCACTAAGTGTTAATGCTTTGGTCTGGTACTCTATTAAAAGGAGGCCTTAATATCCCTTAGTTTCCAATAGGACCCCACTTCCACGGGAGGGTAGGACAAAAGATGTCATGCAAGTTCTTTTCCATAAGCACGTATGACTATATTCAAAATACATGCCTACATTACATTGATGAACTGGAGCTAGTTCTGTGTCACCCTATGTTATAACTGTTGCATGAGGAATCGCATCCGACATAATTATCCATCATTGATCCATTGCCTACGAGCTTTTCACATATTGATCTCTGCTCAGTTACTTACCGTTTCCACTGTTACAATTACTACAAAACTTCTACTGCTACTTTTTCCACCGCTACCATTAATTCCATATTACTTTGCTACTAAATACTTTGCTGTAGATATTAAGTCTTTCAGGTGCGGTTGAATTGACAACTCAACTGTTAATACTTGAGAATGTTCTTTGGCTCCCCTTGTGTCGAATCAATAGATTTGGGTTGAATACTCTACCCTCGAAAACTGTTGCGATCCCTTATACTTGTGGGTTATCAAGACTATTTTCTGGCGCCGTTGCCGGGGAACATAGCTCTATTCTTTGAGTCACTTGGGATTTATATCTGTGGATCACTATGAGGAACTTGAAAGATGAAAGAACCAAGATTTTTCCCTCAACTACGAGGGGAGGTAAGGAACTGCCATCTAGCTCTGCACTTGATTCACCTTTTGTTTTGAGTAAACTTGTGACACCTACTCCTGCTATTCATTCTGATATGTTGCATGTTATTGATGATGTCACTTCTGCTATGCATGATGCTTATGATGAAACTACTTCTATGCTTGATAATACTGTGCCATTAGGTGAATTTCTTGATGAACAACTTGCTAGGGTTAGAGAGAATGAAATTATTGAAACTGATAATATTGATGAAAGTGATGATGAAGATTCTCCCCCTAGATATGAATTTCATGTTCTGCCTGAGGGTTATGTTATGGATGAAGAAACTGCTAGAGACTTTTTAGCTTGCAATGATAGATATGATCTTAAGAAACTATTAGCGAAGCTGAAAGAAAATTCTTTGAATGCTAGAAAGAAATATAACCCTGCTTTTGCTACTTCACCTATCTGTATTTCCGATAAGGATTATGATTTCTCTGTAGATCCTGAGTTAATTACTTTGGTTTAATCTGATCCTTTTTATGGCTATGAATCTGAAACTGTTGTGGCACATCTTACTAAATTGAATGATATAGCCACCCTATTCACTAATGAGGAAAAAATTTGTTACTACTATATCCTTAAGATATTTCCGTTCTCATTAAAGGGTGATGCCAAAACATGGTTTAATTCTCTTGATCCTGGTTGTGTTCGTAGTCCTCAGGATATGATTTATTACTTCTCTGCTAAATATTTCCCCGCTCATAAGAAACAAGCTGCCTTAAGGGAAATATATAATTTTGTGCAAATTGAAGAAGAGTGTCTCCCACAAGCTTGGTGAAGGCTTCTCCGATTACTTAATGCTTTGCCTGATCATCCTCTCAAGAAAAATGAAATACTTGATATCTTTTATAATGGACTAACCGATGCTTCCAGAGACCACCTGGATAGTTGTGCTGGTTGTGTTTTCGGGGAAAGAACTGTTGATCAAGCTGAATTGCTATTGAATAATATGTTGAGTAATGATAATAATTGGACACTTCCTAAACCAACTCCTAAGCCAACTCCGAAGAAAAGGGATATTCTATTTCTCAATCCTAAAGATATGCAAGAGCAAAGAAATCTATGAAAGAAAAGGGTATTAAAGCTGAGGATGTTAAGAATTTACCGCCTATTGAAGAGATACATGGTCTTGATAACCCGGCACGGGTAGTAAAGGTAAATTCTCTCTATAGATTTGATAAGGGTGAAATCCCATCTACTAAGTTTGCTAGCCAATGCCTGGATGAGTTTGATAATTTTATTGTTAAACAAGAAGACTTCAATGCTTATGTTGGTAGACAATTGAAACTTAATGCTTATATGATTGAACACTTGAGTGATTATATGTCTAGAGTTAAAGGTGAACTTAAACTTATTAGTGAACATGCTTCTATGGTTACCACTCAAGTAGAACAAGTGCTTAAAGCTCATAATGATTTGCTCAATGAATTAAATAATAAGAAAAATGACAATGTTGTTAGAGTTACGACTAGTGGGGGTAAAATGACTCAGGAACCTTTGTATCCAGAGGGCCACCCTAAGAGAATTGAGCAAGATTCTCACAGAACTAATGTTGATGCACCTAGTTCTTCTAAGAAGAAGAAAAAGAAAAATGATAGGGCTTTGCATGCTTCTAGTGAACCTGTTGTTGACACACCTGAGAATCCCAATGATATTTCTATTTCTGATGCTGAAACACAATTTGGTAATGAACATGAACCTAGTGATAATGTTAATGGTGATGCTCATGTTTATTCTCAACCTAGCAATCAAAGAATTGAACCTGCTGTTGATCTTGATAACCCACAACCAAAGAATCAACATTATGATAAGAGAGACTTCGTTGCTAGGAAGCACGGTAAAGAAAGAGAACCATGGGTTCAGAAACCTATGCCTTTTCCTCCTAAACCATCCAAGAAAAAGGATGATGAGGATTTTGAGCGCTTTGCTAAAAATATTAGACCTATCTTTTTGCGTATGCGTTTGACTGATATGCTTAAAATGAATCCTTATGCTAAGTACATGAAAGATATTGTTACAAATAAAAGAAAGATACCGAAAGCTGAAATTTCCACCATGCTTGCTAATTATACTTTAAAGGGTGGAATACCAAAGAAATTAGGAGATCCAGGAGTACCAACTATACCATGCTCCATTAAAAGAAACTATGTTAAAACTGCTTTATGTGATCTTGGAGCCGGTGTTAGTGTTATGCCTCTCTCTTTATATCGTAGACTTGATTTGAATAAGTTGACACCTACTGAAACATATTTGCAAATGGCTGATAAATCAACTGTTATACCTGTCGATATTTGTGAGGATGTGCCTGTTATGGTTACAAATGTTACTATTTTAACGAACTTTGTTATTCTTGATATTCTCGAGGATGATGGTATGTTGATTATCCTTGGTAGACCCTTTTTGAATACTGCAGGGGTTGTTATTGATTGCAGCAAAGGCAATGTCACTTCTCATGTTAATGGTAATGAGCATACGGTAAACTTTCCGAGGAAACAACCTCAAGGCCACAGTATAAATTCTATTGGAAAAACTTTGACAATAACTATTGGAGGATTTGAATTTCCTCTCCCTGCTGTCACGAAAATATGATATTCTTATTGTTGGGGACATGCATATCCCCGTTGAGGTAACCTAGTGTTACTCGAAAATTCTCCGGTTTCATGTTATTCGAAAAGAGTTTGTTAACAAGACTTGATCAACCTTGTTAGTGGATTCCTTTTGATGAGCATGAGATGGATGAAGTTAGAAAGCACAACTCTCTGTACCCTCCTTTTACTTTCTGTTATTTAGATTAAATAAAGCAAAATTAGTATTTTCTGTCTGTTTTTTGAATTATCGTTGCAATAAAAAATACCCCCAAAATGAAAGTTCTCCAAATGTCCTAAAACTTATATATGATTTTTTGTATAGTATTTAAGAATATTTGGCACTGAGAACACACCTGGGGCCACACCACCTGACCACGAGGGTCCAAGGCACGCCCACCCCCCTAGGGCGCCCCCCTGCCTCGTGGACCCCACGTGGGCCCCCTCCACTTATTCCAGCACCCACACACTTCGTCTTCCTCCAGAAAAATCCTCCCATAGCTCAAAACCGAGTTCTAGCTCATCTTGCTGCCATTTTCAATCTCCTTGCTCAAAGCTCCATTCACAAAACTATTTTGGGGGATTGTTCTTCAGTATGTGACTCCTCCAATGGTCCAATTAGTTTTAGTTCTAGTGCTTTATTTATTGAAATTTTTTGCTGCCTAGGTGACCCTATTCTTGAGCTTGCATGTCAAATTTATGTGGTCAAAAGTAGTTTTAATGCATGATATGGCCTCTAGGCACTTGTAGGAGTAGTTGCTATCAATCTTGTTGAATTTGGTTCATTTTTATTTTGAGTCACTAAAAACTTCAGAAATTTTTCAGAGAAAGAAAATAATGAAAAGATTGTTGAGGGGCTCTTCGAGACGAAGCTCGAAGGATAAGCAAAGTGAAGAGAATAAGAAGCCCAAATATAATCTCCCTCGCACTGTGGAGGTTCGGCCATGCGAATGGCCTTGTGATGAGTTCTTGAGAGCAGCCGGGATTTATGAGGACTTTTATTATTTGGCTGAGAATGCGGGCCTCATCGATTTCCTCCACGACCAACGTGAACAGTATCTCCTCCTCACTAATATTTTCGTGCAAATTTTTTACTTTCATGCTAAGAAATCACCACCTTCCGTGGAATTTCACTTATATGATGAGGTTAAGGAGATGTCACTATATGATTTTTGTCGGCTCTATAAGATACCCTTTGTGGGCAGCATAGAGGAACCACATTGTAATGATGTGGAGGGGTTTATTGATACAATTGCTATAGGGGAAACGAGGAAAGTTTCCGATGCAAGAATTACTAGCATACATTTTCCTGTTCTATGTTACTTTGCAATATTTGCTAGTAGATGCTTAATTGGTTGCGGGAAGAGTGGAAATCTCGGTGCTCCTGATATTGTTATTTTGCGCCATGCTTTGTTTCGTGGTACCACTTTCAGTTTAGGCGCTATTGTTTCTAAATGATTAAATCTAAAACATACAAAAGGCCCCATCTTCAGAGGCATATTTGCTTCGCGCCTTGCTGCATACTTTAGGATACCTATCAGGCATTATGAGAAAGAGGAAAAGTTGCTGCCCCCTATTTTTCTAGACTATAAGAGTATGGTAGCACATGATTTCATTGTTAAAGATAAGAAGAAGATGATTAAGTATAAATTGATATTTGACAAAAACTACTATGAGATTATTACCTTGTCTGCGCCCTCTTTGCTTAACATATTTTCAGGCACGTACCTCATTTTACCGGAGGCCGTTCATGCATACTGGAGCCTGACACCAGCTCCAGATCCTAAGCTGGATCCACCCCTTGACCCTTATCGACAGTCTATTTATCAGTGGGATCTGGAGGAGATCGCCAACCAGTGGCACCCAGAGGATACTCCTCCGTACACCGGAGAGGGCAGCTTTGAGCCATGGCCATAGAACAACTTAGGCCAAAAGCCTAAGCTTGGGGGAGTACGTATTTCTCATCGACATTACATTCATGTTCACACACTCATTGCAATTGCCGGTGCTCATACTTTTTCATTGTACTATCCATGCTAGTTTATTTTCTTTTCTAGCATTCTTCTTGTGTGTTTGAAAAACCTTAAGAAAAACCAAAAAAAATAGTTGTAGCTTTTAGCTAGTTTACTTTCCATGCCCGTAGTATAATTAAAAGAAAACCCAAAAATATTTCTCGTTTTTCTTTTGCTTGTTGGGAGCTTTCCCATGTAAATAGTTTTGTTTCTTTTCTTTTCTTTGGGGGTCGAGAGGAGAAGACCATGATTAAAATGTTGAGTGGCTCTCATATGCATTAATGTTGATCTAACAAGAGCCCATATTACCTTGTCTTCTCCCTTGTATTAAATGCTTGCAGATTCCAGCTTAGTCCAATGCAGGTGCACTATTATTATTATCCCCACCGTTTGGTCGTGAAAGTGAAAGGCAATAATGACGATATATGATGGACTGATTTAGATGAGAGAAGCTGGTATGAACTCGACCTATCTTGTTTTTGTAAATATGATTAGTTCACCGTTCCTGATTCAGCCTATTATGAATGAAACATGTTTGCAATGACAATTAGAGATTATAGCTGCTCATGCCATGCTTAATTAGCTAGGAGTTTATAATGGTTTACCTTGCGTGCCAACATGCCATTAAAATGGTTGTGATGTGGTATGATAGGGTGGTATCCTCCTTTGAACGATTCAAGTGGATTGACTTGGCACATGTTCCCCGCATGTAGTTGAAACAAAATCAACCTAGCCTCCACGATATTTATGTTCATGGTGAATTATATCCTACTCATGCTTGCACTTAGTGTTGATTAATTTTAATGCATGTTCATGACTGTTGTCGCTCTCTAGCTGGCCGCTTCCCAGTCTCTTTCTAGCCTTCACTTGTACTAAGCGGGAATACTGCTTGTGCATCCACTTCCATAAACCCTAAAGTTATTCCATATGAGTCCACCATACCTTCCTATATGCATATCTACCTGTCGTTCCAAGTAAATTTGTATGTGCCAAACTCTAAACCTTCAAATGAAATTCTGTTTTGTATGCTCGAATAGCTCATGTATCAACTAGGGTTGTCTATATCTTCCATGCTAGGTGGGTTATTCTCACGAGGAGTGGACTCCGCTCCTCATTCACGAGAAAATGGCTGGTAACCGGGATGCCCGGTCCCATGCTTAAATTAAAATAACTGCAAACAAAACTTCCCCAAGATTGTTGTTAGTTGGAGGCACTCGTTGTTTCGGACAAGCCATGGATTGATGTTTGTTGGTGGTGGGGGAGTATAAACATTACCATTCCGTTTGGGAACCGCCTATAATATGTGTAGCATGAAGGATATCGAGATCTATCGGTTGTTATGTTGACAATGAAAGTATGCCACTCAAAATATTATTCATCTCTATTTCAAAACTCGAGCTCTGGCACCTCTACAAATCCCTACTTCCCTCTGCGAAGGGCCTATCTATTTACTTTTGTGTTGAGTCATCGTCCTCTTATTAAAAAAAGCACCAGTTGGAGAGCACCTCTGTCATTTGCATGCATTACTATTAGTTTACATTGAGTATGACTGGATCTCTTTTACCATGAATTACAATGTTTAGTCAGCCCTTGAACTTCAGAGGTGCTCTGCATATATGTTTTGCGGTCTCAGAAAGGGCTAGCGAGATACCATCTTGTTATATCATATTATGATTGTTTTGAGAAAGTGTTGTCATTCGAGATTTACTATTATTGCTCGCTAGTTGATTATGCCATTAATATGAGTAAACATGAGACCTAAATGTTATTGTGAATGTGGTTAGTTCATAATCTTTGCTGAAAACTTGAATGCTGGCTTTACATATTTACAACAATAAGATCAAACAGAGTTTGTAAAAGTTTTTCTTTATCACTTTCAGTTTGTCAACTGAATTGCTTGAGGACAAGCAAAGGTTTAAGCTTGGGGAGTTGATACGTCTCCATCGTATCTACTTTTCCAAACACTTTTGACCTTGTTTTGGACTCTAACTTGCATGATTTGAATGGAACTAACCCGGAGTGACGCTAGTTTCAGCAGAATTGCTATGGTGTTATTTTTGTGCAGAAATAAAAGTTCTCGGAATGACCTGAAACTTCACGGAGAATATTTTTGGAATTTATAAAAAATACTGGCGAAAGAATCAACACCATGGGGCCCACACCCTGTCCACGAGGGTGGGGGCACGCCCCCTGTCTCGTGGGCCCCCTGGGGCTCCACCGACCTCAACTCCAACTCTATATATTCACGTTCGGGGAGAAAAAAATCAGAGAGAAGGATTCATCGCTTTTACGATATGGAGCCGCCGCCAAGCCCTAATCTATCTCGGGAGGGCTGATCTGGAGTCCATTCGGGGCTCCGGAGAGGGGAATCCGTCGCCATCGTCATCATCAACCTTCCTCCATCACCAATTCTATGATGCTCACCGCCGTGCGTGAGTAATTCCATCGTAGGCTTTGATAACCCACAAGTATAGGGGATCGCAATAGTTTTCGAGGGTAGAGTATTCAACCCAAATTTATTGATTCGACACAAGGGAAGCCAAAGAATATTATCAAGTATTAGCAGCTGAGTTGTCAATTCAACCACACCTGGAAAACTTAATACCTACATCAAAGTATTTAGTAGCAAAGTAATATGATAGTAGCGGTAACAGTGGCAAAAGTAATAGTTTTTGGTTTTATAGTGATTGTAACAGTAGCAACGGAAAAGTAAATAAGCAAGGAACAATATGTGAAAAGCTCGTAGGCATTGGATCAGTGATAGATAATTATGTCGGATGTGATTTATCATGCAACAGTTATAACATAGGGTGACACAGAACTAGCTCCAGTTCATCAATGTAATGTAGGCATGTATTCCGAATATAGTCATACGTACTTATGGAAAAGAACTTGCATGACATCTTTTGTCCTACCCTCCCGTGGCAGCGGGGTCCTATTGGAAAATAAGGAATATTAAGGCCTCCTTTTAATAGAGTACCAGACCAAAGCATTAACACTTAGTGAATACATGAACTCCTCAAACTACAGTCATCACCGATAAGTATCCCGATTATTGTCACTTCGGGGTTAACGGATCATGACACATAATAGGTGACTATAGACTTGCAAGATAGGATCAAGAACTCACATATATTCATGAAAACATAATAGGTTCAGATATGAAATCATGGCACTCGGGCCCTAGTGACAAGCATTAAGCATAGCAAAGTCATAGCAACATCAATCTCAGAACATAATGGATACTAGGGATAAAGCCCTAACAAAACTAACTCGATTACATGATAAATCTCATCCAACCCATCACCGTCCAGCAAGCCTACGATGGAATTACTCACGCACCGCGGTGAGCATCATGAAATTGGTGATGGAGGAAGGTTGATGATGACGATGGCGACGGATTCCCCTCTCCGGAGTCCTGAACGGACTCCAGATCATCCCTCCCGAGAGAGATTAGGGCTTGGCGGCGGCTCCGTATCGTAAAACGCGATGAATCCTTCTCCCTGATTTTTTCTCCCTGAACGTGAATATATGGAGTTGGAGTTGAGGTCGGTGGAGCACCAGGGGGCCACAAGGAAGGGGGGCGCGTCCAGGAGGGTAGGCGCGCCCCCACCCTCGTGGACAGGGTGTGGGCCCCCTGGCCTTGATTCTTTCGCCAATATTTTTTATATATTCCAAAAATACTCTCCGTTGATTTTTAGGTCATTCCGAGAACTATTATTTATGCATAAAAATAACACCATCGCAATTCTGCTGAAAATAGCGTCAGTCCAGGTTAGTTCCATTCAAATCATGCAAGTTAGAGTCCAAAACAAGGGCAAAAGTGTTTGGAAAAGTAGATACGATGAAGACGTATCAGGCTTGTTGGACGATGATGGGTTGGATGAGATTTATCATGTAATCGAGTTAGTTTTGTTAGTATTTGATCCCTAGTATCCATTATGTTCTGAGATTGATGTTGCTATGACTTTGCTATGCACTTGTCACTAGGGCCCGAGTGCCATGAGTTCATATCTGAACCTATTATGTTTTCATGAATATATGTGAGTTCTTGATCCTATTTTGCAAGTCAATAGTCACCTACTATGTGTTATGATCTGGTAACCCCGAAGTGGCAATAATCGGGACCACTCCCGGTGATGACTATAGTTAGACGAGTTCATGTATTCACTAAGTGTTAATGCTTTGGTCCGGTACTCTATTAGAAGGAGGCCTTAATATCCCTTAGTTTCCAATAGGACCCCGCTTCCACGGGAGGGTAGGACAAAAGATGTCATGCAAGTTCTTTTCCATAAGCATGCATGACTATATTCGGAATACATGCCTACATTACATTGATGAACTGGAGCTAGTTCTGTGTCACCCTATGTTATAACTGTTGCATGAAGAATCGCATCCGACATAATTATCCATCACTGATCAATTGCCTACGAGCTTTTCACATATTGATCTCTGCTTACTTACTTTACCGTTGCCACTGTTACAATTACTACAAAACTGCTACTGTTACTTTTGCCATCGTTACCGTTACTTCCATATTACTTTGCTACCAAATAATTTGCTGCGGATATTAAGTCTTTCAGGTGCAGTTGAATTGAAAACTCAACTGTTAATACTTGAGAATATTCTTTGGCTCCCCTTGTGTCGAAACAATAAATTTGGGTTGAATACTCTACCCTCGAAAACCGTTCCGATCCCCTATACTTGTGGGTTATCACGCCCCCCTGCCATATTTAACCGAGGAAGAAGGAAAGAGGCGGGGAGAGGGAAGGAAGTGGGAATCCTAATCCACACTTTCCTTTCCCTTCTCCCCTTTCCTTCCCCTCCTTTGGCCGGCCCATACGGGGGCGCACCAGCCCCTTGTGGCTGGTTGTTTCCCCTCTTGGCCCATAAGAGCATCTCCAGCCGCGCCCCCAACAGGCCCCCCAGGCGACTTTTTATGTGCTGGCGCCGAAAAAATGCCCCAGTCGCGCCCCCAAGACGCTAAAATCCGCCGGCTCGCCCGTTTTTGCGACCGGCGATCGCAGGCCAAACTCGGCACACTGGGGGCGCTCAGGGGCTCCGGCGCAAGGGAAAAGCACATTTGTCCCACACTGTCATGCGAAAAGTCAAGCCAACCGGCCAGATTCGCCCCCCACTCCCTGCGCTCTCGGCCGCTGTAAGTGCATCTAGTGCCACCCCTAGTTGGTTTTGGAGTATTGACGACAAACCTAGTTGAGGGGCTAATGTGTTCGTGAGAATTGCAGGATAACACAGGTAGAAGTCCCTCATTGATTCGGTTTTACTACCAGAGATGACCCCCAAAAATGTATGAAGACATTGAAGTCAAAGGTGGTATATGAAGATATTCACTTTGAAGACTATGACAAAAGAAGACATGTTATGAAGCCTATGGAGCTCAAAGACTTAGATCTTTCGTAGTTCTTTTTCTTTGTGTTGAGTCATAGGAACCACCGTACTGTTAAGTGGGGTCCAGGAGAACCAGTCAGAATGACTGAAGTGATGCCTAAACCAAAAACCTATGTCTTCGAGTGAAGACAATGAGAGCGAATCTTGTCCAGAGCCGGACAAGTCAGCTTTGCTTGTAGCCCAAGTAAAGTTGCCATGAGAGTTTGAAATCTGACCGTTGAGACACGTGTCAGTTCCTTAGTGACCCAGGGTCATTTCGGACAAATCAGGTCGGGTTGCCAAGTGGCTATAAATAGCCCACCCCCTACAACCATAAACGGTTGGCTGCTCAGATTTCAGTGCACGGCTTTTGTCGTTTGAGAGCAACCCACCTCGAAGCCTTTGAGAGAAAATTCCTAGCGAGGAGAAAGCCCTAACCACCCAGAGCCAGAGAACATTGGGCATCACTTAAGTCTTCTTGTCTGTGTGATCTGAAGACTTATTACACTTGAGGACTGTGCATCCTCCAGACGGTTAGGCGTCGCGTTCAGAGCATCCAAGAGACATTGTGGATTGCCAGTGAACAAAGTCTGTGAAGGTTTGGGAGTCTACCTTGAAGACTTACCAGAGTGATTGGGCGAGGACTATGTGACCTTAGCTCAAGGAGAATACGGTGAGGACTTGGTGTCCTGAGCTGCGTGTTCAGGACTGGGTGTCCGGGACTGTGTGTCCTAAGGTTTAAATACCTAGCCGCTCCAACCAGACGTACAGTTGTCACAGCAACTGGAACTGGTCCAACACATCATTGTCTTCAACGAGTCACTGGTTTCATCTTCACTTCCTTTTACTTACTGTTACTCATTGTGAAGCCATTGCATGCTTGCTATATCTTTTGTCTTCACAACGTAACTGTATGATTTGTTTGGCTTCATAACTTCTTCCTACCTGATCCTTATTACACTGCAGCTACTTGTCATTGTGCTTTCACTCTATTGAATACTTGACCATGGCTTGCCTAGTGTAATCTAACTTCCGCTGCATAGTGATAGGCATATCTCTACTGTTTGTCTTCATAACTTCCACGTTTTGAAGACTTTCATAAAAATCGCCTATTCACCCCCCCTCTAGTCGATATAACGCACTTTCAATTGGTATCAGAGCAAGGTGCTCCCTTGTTCTGTGTGATTCGGTTTAACCACCTGGAGTTTTAGCTATGTCGACTGCAGGGATAATCAAAGTCTCCGCTGCGTGCCCCGTCTTCGATGGAACTGAATATCCCTACTGGAAGAATAAGATGCGCATGCATCTTGAAGCCATTGACGTCGACCTATGGTATGTCGTCGAGAACGGCGTTCCCAAGGCTGGAGAAGGTGTCACTGCTGCTGATGTCAAGAAAGTTCACTCAACTGGACTCTACTGCCAAAAATATCATCTGTGGTCATCTGACAAAAGGACAGTATGGCCGTGTGAGTGCCTTGAAGACATCCAAGCTGGTCTGGGACTGGCTCTCCAAGGTCAATGAAGGCATCTCAACCCAGAGAGATCAGAGAATCAGTGTTCTTCGCAACCTCTTCAACCGCTTCAAGCGAAATGACAATGAGAATGTCCAGCACACATTTGACCGGCTCACTGACATCACAAATGAGCTTCAAGCCCTCGGCGCCACTGAGATCACCAAACATGAAGTCGTCAAGACGCTGCTGAGATCACTTGATAGTTCGTTTGACATCCTAGCCCTGATGATTCAAGAACGTCCTGATTTCAAGACACTCGATCCGTCTGACATACTTGAGAGGCTCAACACACATGAGTTTCAGCTTTCTGAGAAAAGAGATATCTACGGTCCAAACTATGGGCGAACTCGTGCCTTGAAGGCAAAAGCTGTTTCCTCATCTGAAGAAGAATCTGACAGCAGTTCTGATGATCCTGAAGACATTGGAAGGGAACTTGCAATGCTAGTGAAGAAGTTCCAAAAATTCACCAAGAAGAAAGGCTTCAGAAAATCTTCACGATCAAGCTCAAGGAATGATGAAGCTTCTGCTCATGACTACAAGAAGAAAACATGTCACAAGTGCAAGAAAACTGGACACTTCATCTCTGAGTGTCCACAGTGGGACAATGAGAACAGAAGGAAGAAGAAGAGCAAGGAATATGATTCTGACGACAAGAAGAAGAAGAAATACTCAAAGTCTTCTTCCAAGTCTTCCTCAAAGTCTTCATCACACAAGAAGAGCTCATCTGGCAAGGCACGCGTGTTTGTTGGCAAGGAAATGGATTCAGAGGAGGAGTCCGCTTCTGAGGAGGCAGAGGTGGAGTCTGAGGAGGAGTCTGATTCTGGCATTGCGAGTCTGGCTACAGCATACGTCGCCAAGTCCATCTTCAACACTGAAGACAATGACTTCATCACCGACACCGATGCAAATGACAAGAACGACTCCACTCCTACCTACTGCTTCATGGCACGCGGTGCCAAGGGTACGACACCAGCGTCTTCAAAGTCTTCAGAATGGATTATTGACAGTGGGTGTACAAATCACATGACTGGCAAAAGAAGCCTTCTTATGGACTCAACCTTACGTCCATCCGACAAGAGCCACATCACATTTGCTGACACTGGTAAAAGTAAGGTATTGGGTCTAGGTAGAGTTGCAATCTCAAAGGATCAACACATGGATAAAGTCATGCTTGTTGAATCCCTTGGCTTCAACTTAATGTCTGTCTCAATGCTTTGCGATTTGAACATGATCGTAATGTTTGGAAAATATCGTTGCCTTGTACTAATGGAATCTGACAAGTCTCTAGTGTTTGAAGGGTATCGAAAAGATGATTTGTATGTGGTAGATTTCTCAGCAGGGCCACAACTTGCAGTATGTCTTCTTGCAAAAGCTTCAGAATGCTGGCTTTGGCATCGGAGGCTTGGGCATGCTGGCATGAGGAACCTCCACACCCTTGCGAAGAAGAAACATGTCATAGGCATCGAGGGCATCAAGTTCAAGAAAGATCACTTATGCGGTGCCTGTGAAGCAGGGAAGATGACGAGGGCAAAACATCCCTCGAAGACAATCATGACCACTACTCGACCCTTCGAACTGCTTCACATGGATCTTTTCGGCCCCACTCACTACTCAACTTTTACTACTACTGCTTGCCTCTATGGCTTCATCATTGTTGATGATTACTCTAGATATACTTGGGTGCACATAATCCTTTACAAGACTGAAGTGCAGGATGTCTTCAGACGCTTCGCCAATCGTGCTATGAACAATTTTGGCGCCAAGATAAACACATCAGAAGTGACAATGGCACTGAATTCAAGAACACTGGCCTTGATACATATCTTGATACCTTGGGCATCACACATGAATTCTCAGCTCCGTACACGCCACAGCAGAATGGCGTCGTCGAACGCAAGAACAGAACACTCATTGAGATGGCCAGAACAATGCTAGATGAATACAAGACTCCAAGAAAATTCTGGACTGAAGCCATTGACACTGCATGCCATACAATCAATCGTGTTTATCTTCACAAGCTTCTGAACAAGACATCTTATGAACTCCTAACTGGCAAGAAGCCAAATGTCAGTTACTTCAGAGTATTTGGCGCAAGGTGCTGGATCAAGGACCCACACCACACCTCAAAGTTTGCACCAAAAGCACATGAGGGCTTTATGCTTGGATATGGAAAGGATTCGCACTCCTACAGAGTCTTCAATCTCTTTCATTACAAAGTGGTTGAAACAGTGGATGTGCGGTTCGATGAGACAAATGGTTCACAAAGAGAGCAACTGCCAAATGTGCTAGATGAGATTCCAGCTAGTGAATCAATCAAGCTAATGGGAACTGGAGAGATTATACCTTCTGAAGCTCATCCTGAAGAAGAACTTATCATCTCAGCACCTGATCAACATGAAGACAATGCTCAGCCTGAAGACATTCCTCCCAACAACAACACAGATCAGCAAGAGCAAAGTCTTCGCCCTGTACATCCTCGTGTTGCCAATGAAGTGCAGATTGAAAGAATAATTGACAGCATCAATGCACCTGGTCCACTCACTCGTTCAAGGGCAACTCAGCTAGCAAATTTCTGTGGGCACTTCGCATTCGTCTCAATATCAGAACCCAAGAAAGTTGAAGAAGCCTTCATGGAACCTGAATGGATTCAAGCTATGCAAGAAGAGCTTCAACAGTTTGAGCTGAATAATGTATGGGAACTGGTTAAGCGTCCTGATCCACGGAAGCACAACATAATAGGCACCAAATGGATATACCGCAACAAGCAAGATGAGCATGGTCAAGTTGTCAGAAACAAAGCTCGTCTCGTTGCTCAAGGATATACTCAAGTGGAAGGCATTGACTTCGATGAAACATTTGCTCCTGTGGCTAGGCTTGAAGCCATACGCATACTGCTGGCCTATGCAAATCATCATAACATACTTCTATATCAAATGGATGTGAAGAGTGCCTTTCTCAATGGCAAGATTGAAGAAGAAGTGTATGTTGCACAACCGCCTGGCTTTGAAAATCCAAAACATCCTGACATGGTATACAAGCTCAACAAGGCACTGTATGGCCTCAAACAAGCCCCTAGGGCCTGGTATGACACACTCAAATACTTCCTGAAGAGCAAAGGCTTCATACCTGGTTCCCTAGATCCCACTCTTTTCACGAAGACATATGATGGTGAACTGTTTGTGTGCCAAATATATGTGGATGACATTATCTTCGGCTGCACCAATCAGAAGTACAGTGAAGAGTTTGGATATATGATGCAAGAGCAATATCAGATGTCCATGATGGGGGAGCTGAAGTTCTTCCTTGGTCTTCAAATACGACAACAACGCAATGGCATCTTCATATCTCAAGAGAAGTATCTCAAAGATTGCCTGAAGAAGTTCGGTATGCAAGACTGCAAAGGCTTCACAACACCAATGCCAGCCAAACATCATCTGGGTCCTGACGACAATGGTAAAGAGTTCGATCAAAAGGTATACCGCTCCATGATTGGTTCTTTACTTTATTATGTGCATCTAGGCCAGATATTATGCTTAGTGTTTGCATGTGTGCTCGATTTCAAGCGGCACCAAAGGAGTCGCATCACTTAGCTGTGAAGCGAATTCTTCGATATTTGGCTCACACCCCAACTCTAGGATTATGGTATCCAAAGGGCTCAGAGTTTGATTTGGTTGGATTCTCGGATGCTGATTATGCTGGTGACAAAGTTGATCGCAAGTCTACATCAGGCACATGTCACTTTCTGGGACGATCACTTGTATGTTGGTCTTCAAAGAAGCAGAACTGTGTATCTCTCTCCACTGCTGAATCTGAATACATTGCTGCTGGATCTTGCTGCGCTCAGCTTCTGTGGATGAAGCAAACACTCAAGGACTATGGCATTCATCTGAAGCAAGTGCCACTTTACTGCGACAACGAAAGCGCCATCAAGATTGCCAACAACCCAGTTCAGCACTCGAAGACAAAGCACATTGAAATTCGTCATCACTTTCTCAGAGATCATGTTGTGAAGGAAGACATTGATATCATACACGTCAACACTGAAGAGCAATTGGCAGATATCTTCACCAAGCCCTTGGATGAGAAGAGGTTTTGCAAGTTACGGTGTGAGCTAAATATCCTGGAATCCTCAAATGTCCTGTGATCAGGCACACATCCTAACCCTTATGCATATTGATGACTTAGATGTGCAACACACGAAGTAAAGTATATCTTCAATCAATGAAGACATACATTCTAAGTGTGAATACATTAATGTGGAATTTGACTTCGGAGCGCCACGATAATTGTGCGCCGTGTCTGGGTCTAATACTTCCTATACGGTGGGTAACGCCACCACCAAACGTTCTATTTTGAAGTGTTTCTCTCATGGCGTTACCTTGCAATGTCTTCACATTTGGTTGTCTTCACATTTGGTTTGGCTTCGAACATGTCTTCATGATTATCTTCACTACGTTGATTGTATAGATATATATATATGCTAGTGTTCTGTCCTCTACAGCATTCACTTATAGCTATGTCTTCGTGTTGAATCTTTTGAACTAAGTGAATGTGATCGGACCCAAACTTCTCTATGCTTTCTATCTCAAACTCTATCTCTCTAAGTCATATGCATTCTATTGAAACTGTCGAATGTCTTCACTGCGTCCTTGTCAGCAGTACATATAGAGACAACCATAAAGTCCGTTTTCAATGCTCATTCCTCCACATAAAATCCGGAGAAGTAGGAACGACCGCCCGACAATCCAAGCGTGCGTGGGATGTGGAACTGCCCCCAAAATACCGCATGATGGCCACGTACTACTCAAATGCGAATCGCCAGGGGCACCTGAGTAATAGCATAGTGCCGCCCCTGCGCCTATAAATTCACACTTACCACTGTCATTATCTCCTTCTTCCACCCTCGCACGAACCCTAGCG
The DNA here is from genome assembly GCF_018294505.1 of Triticum aestivum. Classification (NCBI taxonomy): domain Eukaryota; kingdom Viridiplantae; phylum Streptophyta; class Magnoliopsida; order Poales; family Poaceae; genus Triticum; species Triticum aestivum. The sequence goes on along the minus strand of NC_057809.1, from coordinate 181,467,919 downwards.
CCACCGCTAGCTCTCGACGATGCCGGCGACGAAGCGCTTCGCTGCCGCAACCTCTCCGACGCCGTCTTCACGCCGATCGCGGACATCGTCCTCTCCGCCGTCGCCGTAGGTGTCTTCCGTCGCCAAGTTAGGGCACGGAGGATTGAACTGCTCGGCATCATCTCCCACTTCGTCTAGCAGTTCCAAGTGTGGTAAATAAAACGTCTTTTTACAGCCCCTTTTGATCCCATGGTTCTGTCACTTTCTACCATAAGAAGTTTCTCTTCACACAAGTTAGATCTCTCAATCTGCATCTCATAACATGCCTAGTATATTCACTTGTGCTTCATGAAGTAGTTAGATTCCTCACTTGTACTGATCTGTGGGTTCGTACAAATCTGGAACCAACTTCTTATCTATGAGTGAATGTCTTCGCACGATGAGGTCAATGTCTTCTAAACTGATTAATCTTCAAAACCTTCTGAGAATGCATATGACCTCTTCCCCTTCCCTCGCACCTTAATGCTGTCACAGGTACATGTCCGTGGGAGAATCCTTCGGTTCTCATAGTCTGCATTCATTTGCAGAATTCCTACAGCATCACATAAATTCTCCTGAAGCCAGTTCCTGTTGGTCCAGCAAAAGAAAGCCTTTGAAGCCTTTGAAAGTTTTGAAGCCTTTCAAGTTAAAGTTTATGGCTTCAGAAGCAGCAGCAAGGAAGGGGGGCAGACAGCAGACGTGAAGGAACTTCCAAAGATCTGCCTGAAGACCTGGCAGAAATGTATAAAACAGATCCTGAAGAGAATTATGGGCAGCGCAAGACCCAGAATCCAATGGATTCGACGCTATTGGGCTGAACAATGGTTCAAATACCGCTTCACAACCCAAGAGTATGCTGAGAAAAGTGCCATCAAAAGACCGTGGGGAGACATCTTATACAAGAACCTTGTAGGTCCAGAGATGAAGCTATTGCCCAAAGCTTCTATCCATGCATGGTTCGTGGGCCACAGCCTGATGATGCACATCCGTCGTCACTACTCTGGTGTCATGACGACAATCTATTCAAGCGCAACTTCCAGTTTGCCCAACAATCAGCGAAGCAGAACAAGAAGAAGTTGGGGTTAGACTTCAACCCTGGTCCCTCAGCACCAAGGGCAGATGGCACACGCTACGCAGAACCCAATATCATCGGTCTGTATGCCAATCTTGAGGGCCTCATCACCCGCATCTTAGTCCAAGGGACTGCCGTGAATGACCCTCCAGCTGACTCTGAGTCTGATGAAGCTCCTGCTGTACCGAAGCCAAAGCAGTCGAAGAAGCCAAAAGCTTCAAAGCCAGCCCCTTCATCAAAAATCTCAAGGGCGAAGCCATTGGCAACTGCACCTCCTGAAGACAGTGTGCAGTCTGAAGACGTATCCCGCGTCTCCAAGCCCCAGAAGGCCAAGGTGCCTCAGCCACACACCGGCAAAGAGCTCACAGCTGCTGCCATTCTGCGCAGCGAAGCCATTGATCTGTCAAGTGATGAAGATCTTGGAGATGACGCTCTCGAGCAGCTCATCAAGAGCAAAGAAGAAGCTGAAATCTTCAACAATTTGCCTCTCTTTGATGTCGCCATCATCCACAACTTCATCGACGAATGGTTTGCCACACCAAACATCAGCTTCGAAGATCTGCAGCTGCCCGTTGGCCTCAGCGTCGCCTTCCAAGGCGCTATTGCTTCAGAACTTGCAATTGCCCAGCGCATTGTTGAACTGAAGCAGAAAATTGATCATGAAAAGGCTCAGTTCAAGAAGCATATGGCCAAGCTCAGCGTGCAAGAAGTGAAGAGCTTCAAGATCATGATGCACGAGCTCAAGGAAAACTTTCTGAAGAAGCATGCAGAAGCTCAAGGTTCACGTGAGCGGATGAAGTCTCTGGCTGACAGATGTGTGCAAGCCTACAATGAGGCTGAGAAGCGCAAGGCACTTGGGCGTCCTGGCATCGACCCCAAGATGGCCGCAAAGAAAAAGAAGAACACTGTTCCAGCTGAACCAGAGGCATCAAGGCAGGAAGCAGTTCCGCTTGTCTTCCCAACTGCAATGACTGGCTCGAAGCCAAAGAGCCGGTCAACAGCTTCAGAGCTCAAGAAGACAAGAACTGCTGAGGAAGCCGGAAGGAAAGCTCTGAAGCCTCTCCTACTGCCCCCAGCAAGAAGAAAAGAAAGACCAAGAAATCTCAGGCTGCTCCCACAGAGCCCTTGATAGTTGAACCTATTTCTATGGTTCACCCGAAGGCAGAACGACAACTGACAGTTCATGAGCCTACTTCCACAAAGGCTCCTGAAGCTGAATACATACCAGCAGTCGACCCCATCGCTGCTGAAGACATTGGTCATCAGGACAATGTACAAGATGATGCAGCCCTTCCTCAGTATGAACACAGCGAACTCATCAGCATTGGTCATCCTCTGACGCCAATTGCACAAGATGCGTCATGGGCGGATCGCCCTCAAGAGGAAGAAGACTTTGAGGCCCAGCCCACTCCAACCCCACAGGCGTCGTCTGCATTCCGCAGGCTTCGCAAAGGTCCAAGGCCTCAAGTCTATGCTGAAGACATTCCGGCTGCATCAGCCGAAGAAATGAAGAAGTACCACAAGATCCTACTCCCCCGCTACACCATGAAGCAGTTCTCCAGGAGAACGTGCCTAAGTCTGACCCTCCAGCTAGTCAAGCGGAGGCTGAAAATATTGAGGCTGCCACAACCAACACTGAAGCCAATGTGGAGCCCTCCCCACCAAAAGCTTCAGAAGACAGCGAAGCTACTGATCCAGACACTTCTGTTCCTGAGTCTGCTGCAGGTCCTCAATTTGATTACCATGTTGAGCACAGGCCTCATGTCCAGAAGCCAGTCCCAAGGCTGCCGAGGTTCCCAGGTCCTGCATCAGCACCTGGCTCCTTTAACATCAATAGCTTCAAGGCAGATAATACGTTCTTCAACAGCTCCAAGAACCCCTATTCAAGGGAAAGGATTTCATCAGATAGGTTCTGGAGCTATCCTCAGCGCAGCTACTATTCATGCATCCTATACAACCAAGGTCGCATCTTCCCGCACAAGCGCCTTGATGTTGAAGCCATTGCTGGTCTGCCCTGTTTAGAGGAAGCGTTGGATTGCTTCAAGCAAGTGGGTCTGCTGCAGTTTGTAACTGATGAAGAGCACTGGAATGAAGAGCTTCTGCTGCAATTCTATGCCACCCTCCACATCAAAGGATACAACAGAGATCCGAAGACTTGGGCCCTGGAGTGGATGACCGGCAATGTCCATCACGAAGCCAATGCATTTGATATCATTGAGCTCACCGGCCTGCCCACTCCTGGCGAATTCTTCGAGGAAGGCTGTCCACTACACACTGAAGCTCTTGAGAGCATATTCCAGAGGCCTGAACCGAATATGAGTCAGATGCTCTCCATGATGAAGCCATTGCCCCACGATGCTCCTTATCCAACAGAGTTCTTCGTTGAAGACTTTGAGTACCTGCCCAGAACCATCTATCACATTATCCGGCGGACTCTCTGGCCTATCAAAGGGCACTCTCCAAATGCCAAGATCGAGGGTGCAATGAAGACTCTGATATTTTGTATCCTTCATGGCAAATGCTTCAACGCACAGGACTTCTTCATACGCCAACTTGCTGCATCAGGCTCAGATTTACTTGGTTTGAAGTTCTATGCTCCTTGGGTAATGAGACTGATCAAGCTTCACTCTGCGATCTCATATCATCCCTCAGCCCGCAACCATCGGATCTTCTTGCCAGATGTGGATACCTCTGCTGAAGCTATATATCCTGAGCCTGCCAAGCAACCTTTGAGTCTTCAGAATGCAGAACACCAGAGCTTCACTCAAAACGTTGAAGGTGTTGAAGCCATCTCCAGGGTGTATCCTTTGGCTGGCACTACACGTGCACCACACCCTGCTTCAACTGAAGCCACTGACAGTGCAACTGCTTCAAGACCCAAGAAGCGCGCTCGTGTTCTCACTGACCGAGAGCTTCTTGTGGCCCTTCATCAAAAACAAGATAGGCATCATGACTGGATAAAGCGACAGATGAAAAGCCTCTTGGTGGATGTTAATCGTCTTCGAAATCTTGCCACCAAGAATGCCTTCGTCACTCATGAAACCTGTCGTCGTACATGGAAAGGGCTATCAATGATGTGTACTGAAGCTGAACTTGAAGAGGATGGCTTCACTGAGCGATTCAAGTTTGACACCACACCTCCTAGAAGGGCTGTGATGCGCAACACACCATCACTTGAAGACTCTGAGTTTTCTTCATCTGCTGCCACAGTCACTGCCAGAATCATTGATGAAGGAGACGATGCTACATCACCGCCACCTGCTTCAGCACCTCCAAGCTCTTCTGCACCGCCAAACACCTCCAACGACCCTGCTGCTCCTAGGAACGAGTAGACACTCTATGTCTTCAAACCTTTTTGTTCCTTGCTGACAAAAGGGGGAGAAGCATATGGGTTGATAGTCTTCAAGCGGGTCCATATGGGCGGGTGCTTTATGTTTTGTTATATTTTGCTTCGTGCTTACAACTCTTGTTTTACATTTGGTTCTTATGAGTTGTAGCACTTAAACCAGATGGTCGTCTGCTACTTGTTTGCCACCCTGTTTTGCGAAGATAAATTCCGCATGTGCGACGATAAATTCCGCACTTATCTCATTCTGCAGACGTCCATTTTCCATTATGCATGTCATTATCTTCATATATCTTCACATGCATAGTGGATTGTCATCATAAGCTGAAGTGGATCTCCACAAGTACAACCTGCCATGTGCATTTGCATTCCAAAAGCAAATTAACTTGTATGCACATCTTCAGGGGGAGCCCTTGCAACTTATGAAGACAATTCCTTATCCTTTACAATTTCACAGACTATATTCCCCGTTGAAAACTTCAACTAGTTTGTCATCAATCACCAAAAAGGGGGAGATTGTAAGTGCATCTAGTGCCACCCCTAGTTGGTTTTGGAGTATTGACGACAAACCTAGTTGAGGGACTAATGTGTTTGTGAGAATTGCAGGATAACACAGGTAGAAGTCCCTCATTGATTCGGTTTTACTACCAGAGATGACCCCTAAAAATGTATGAAGACATTGAAGTCAAAGGTGGTATATGAAGATATTCACATTGAAGACTATGACAAAAGAAGACACGTTATGAAGCCTATGGAGCTCGAAGACTTAGATCTTTCGTAGTTCTTTTTCTTTGTGTTGAGTCATAGGAACCACCGTACTGTTAAGTGGGGTCCAGGAGAACCAGTTAGAATGACTGAAGTGATGCCTAAACCAAAAACCTATGTCTTCGAGTGAAGACAATGAGAGCGAATCTTGTCCAGAGCCGGACAAGTCAGCTTTGCTTGTAGCCCAAGTAAAGTTGCCATGAGAGTTTGAAATCTGACCGTTGAGACATGTGTCAGTTCCTTAGTGACCCAGGGTCATTTCGGACAAATCAGGTCGGGTTGCCAAGTGGCCAAGCAAACAGAGAGTTGGCCAAGCAAACTCGGTGGGACCGATGTCATGTTTCGGTGAGACCGAAATTAATGCAATAGGCAACAGAGAGTTTGCAAGCCCATCTCGGTGAGACCGAGATCCCATCGGTGAGATCGAATTGATTAGGGTTTCTGGCAGTGGCTATGTCAAGAGAACTCGGTGGCGCCGGATAGAAAGTTTTGGTGGGGCCGAGTTTGACTTTTGGTTTGGGACAAATGTGGATATGAGAAAGTGGTTGAGGGCTTTGGAGCATATCACTAAGCACTTTGAGCAAGCAAGCCATTAAGCAACACCTCATCCCCTCTTAATAGTATTGGCTTTCCTATGGACTCAATGTGATCTTGGATCACTAAAATGAAAAAATGTAGAGTCCTGATCTTTGAGCTTGAGCCAATCATTTGTCTTCATCATCTTGAAGGGGTCCCACATCCTCTAGTCCATGCCACTCCACTGTTGGACTTATCTGAAATATGCTAGATGAAAGTATTAGTCCAACAAGAGATATGTTGACATTAATTACCAAAATCACCCGGGGAGCACTTGTGCTTTCAATCTCCCTCTTTTTGGTAATTGATGACAACATACATCAAAGCTTTAGGTAAATATATAGATAATAACAGGTAAAGCTTTGGAAAGACATGTAACATGCATAGGCTCCCCTTATATGTATGCAATCATGTAAATATGGAATATAAGAACATGTGAATGCATAGCATGATAGAGTAAGCAATGTGTTACATGTATCTTGGCTATATGCATCAGAGCAAAAGATGTAAATATAGGAAATGTACCTACATGCTCATGAGTCATGCACATGAGTGTGATGCATATACTTACCTTGTGGTCTTGAGTTGGCTTAGGAGGAATGAACCTGAGTAAACAAGGTTAGATAACACAGATACATCTACTAGCCAGAGTAAACAAAGAAACCACAAGAGTACCAAAACTGGGATGACATGTAGAGAGTGAGTACTGAGTACTCTATTGGATATAGACATGTCCCCAAAGGTAAAGATATGCAATGAATTCAAGGATTTCCTTCCCTTAGATGTCTTGCACCCCCTGAATCTTGCTTGGGATACCGGGAGAAGATAGGGAACAGAAAATCAGAGCAATGAAAGAAAAAAGAGCAAATGCAAATAATCAAATATGAACATGTCTTTCCCCTCTTAAAGACATGTAACTTCTCTCCTATTGAACACCAAGCATCCGGGGTCTTTAATGTGATACTTCTTTCTCATTGAACAACTCTCTCCCCCTGAGTATTCTCTCTCCCCCTATAGAAATGATTAAGCTTTGATGTGATCTCTCTCTCCCCCTTTGACATCAATTTCCAAGAAGGGCTCTTCTGGATGTTTGTTACAAATGGGTTCGGTCCTTGAGTCATAAAGCAAAGCATCAAGTCGAATGTGATGCTGGTAGAGGACAAGAATCATTGAGTGGAGCTAGAGCAAAAAGAATGCAGGAACAAGTGGCAAGTTGTCTTTCCTGTAGTGAAATCGGTTGCACCGAGTGGTGTGTTCTGGTTGCACCGAAAGAGTTCGGTTGGGCCGAAAACAACAAACTGGTGTGACCGAGTTTATCACAAAGAAAACGCTTGTCACCTCAGCTCACTAGACAAGAAAGATCTCACAAGGATTTGCAAGGAATTGGATGCAGGGAATGAAGAACAAAACAAAGAAAAGAAAATCTAGATGAAGTTTGCAAAAACTCAAGGAAACACTAGAGAACTTCATCTAGGATTGGGTGGTGACAAAGTCACCTATGTTAGAGTATATTGACTGAGGAGTCAAGTAAGAACACTTGATCGTAAGTCATACTCGTCGTTTAAGCTCAAAATGGGGTTACCATTTTTCATTTAAGCATTTGATGTATTCACATCTTGTTGAGTTGCTTTGACCTATGTCTTGAGGTAAAGCTTCTCTAAGATGGAATGACATACCTTGGGTGGTGGTGTTGATCTTGATCATGTAGTTGAACTTGCATGGGGTGCTCAAGGTTGATGTAGCACAAGAATGGTTGGGAGCACCACTTGGAGTTGAGTTCATCTACCTACATGGGTTAGTTTTGCAAGGAAGAGCACTTGTGTATCCAAAATGACAATCATGAAATTTTATACATATAATTTGTCAAAGGATATGTTGAAGGGTTTCGTGCTTCCTTGTCATCAACCACCGTATTGTAGAGAATTGGTGATGTAGAGATTGCTCAAGATGTGAGTGGGTTGCTCTCTCATAGATTTAGATTCATCCAAGTACTTACAAGGGTTATATAACATGCAAGGGTGCAAATATATCCAAGACATATGAATATCATCATAAGAGAAATATCAAGGATTTTTCATAGATTCATGCCTTGCATGTATCCAAATGGAGTTCCTACTCCAAGTTTGAAGCATCAATGATGTTCAATTCACCTCTCAAACGGCAAAAGACTTTCTCATCAAGAGGTTTGGTGAATATATCCGCCAATTGCTTATCGGTACGAACATGCTTAAGATCAATGTCCCCTTTAGCAACATGATCTCGAATGAAATGATGAGGAACTTAAATATGCTTAGTTCGAGAATGTTGCACGGGATTGTGAGCAATCTTAATAGCACTCTCATTGTCACAAAGCAATGGAACATGTTTCACATTGATCCCATAATCTTTAAGAGTTTGGGTCATCCAAAGTAATTGAGCACAACATGAACCGGCGGCAATGTATTCCGCTTCGGCGGTGGATAAGGATACCGAGTTTTGTTTCTTGGAAGACCAAGACACAAGAGATCTACCAAGAAATTGACAAGTACCGGAAGTGGACTTTCTATCAACCTTGTCTCCGGCATAGTCTGAGTCGGAATAGCCAACAAGATCAAAAGACGACCTCTTAAGATACCAAATGCCAAATTTTGGTGTATGTATTAAGTATATCACTATCCTTTTCACAGCCTTAAGATGACATTCTTTGGGGGCCGCTTGACATCGTGCACACATGCACACACTTAGCATAATATCGGGACGAGAGGCACATGGATATAACAATGAACCGATCATAGAGTGGTAAACTTTTTGATCAACCGGTTCACCGTCCTTAGTCAAGTCAAGATGTCCACTAGTAGGCATGGGAGTTTTCATACCTTTGCTTTCTTGCATGTTGAACTTCTTGAATAAGTCCTTGGTGTACTTTGTTTGAGATACAAAGGTGCCTTCCTTAGTTTTCTTGATTTGCAAACCAAGAAAGAACTTGAGTTCACTCATCATAGACATCTCAAACTTCTCCGACATTAGCTTTCCAAACTTCTCACTAAAATGAGGGTTAGTTGAGCCAAATATGATATCATCAACATAAATTTGGCATACAAATAACTCACCATTAACCCTTTTAGTAAAAAGAGTAGAATCTATTTTTCCAATTTCAAAGCATTTTTCAATAAGGAACTTGGTCAAGCATTTATACCACGCTCTAGGAGCTTGTTTAAGACCATAAAGGGCTCTGTGAAGTTTGTAAACATGATCGGGTTTCTTAGGATTGACAAAGCCGGGAGGTTTTTTAACATAAACTTCCTCCTCAATTTCACCGTTTACAAAAGCACTTTTAATGTCCATTTGGTATAAAGTGATATCATGGTGATTAGCATAGGCAAGTAAGATGCGGATGGACTCAAGTCTAGCAACGGGGGCATATGTCTCACCGTAGTCCATACCTTCGACTTGAGTGTAGCCTTGGGCGACTAGACGAGCTTTGTTGTGGACGACTTGACCATCTTCATCTTGCTTGTTGCGAAACACCCATTTGGTACCGATGATGTTGTGGTTGTTGTCGGGCCTCTCGACCAATGTCCACACTTGATTTCTCTCAAAGTTGTGTAGCTCTTCATGCATGGCATTTATCCAATCCGGATCTTCCAATGCTTCTTCAACCTTCATAGGTTCAATGCTAGAGATGAATGAATAATGTTCACAAAAGTTAGCCAAACGAGTTTTAGAGCGAGTGATTCTCCCAGTTTGGATATCATTGTAGATTTGCTCGATGGGATGGTCTTTGGCGACTCTTGCTCGAGCTCGTGGAAGCTTTTGCTTGGATAGGGGTGGAACATCTTCTTCTTCTTCTTGGCCTTCTTCATTGTTGGTGTTGCCGTTCTCTTGTCGTGGTGGAGAAGGAGGTTGATGAGGTTCATCTTGGTGTACGTCCTTGTTTTCTTCGTCTTGGTATGTCCCACTCGTGGATGCTTCCAAGTCAACTCTTGGTTCACCTTGTCGTGAGGTGGAAGCTTCCACTTGGACGGACGAGGCACTCTCCTTCACCTCCATTGGACGAATCTTGCCGATAGACAAGTCTTGAATTTCTTCCGAAGGGTCTTTGTATCCTACATCAATTGGCAATTGCTCTACTTGTGAGCCGTTAGATTCATCAAACTTCACATCTACCGTCTCTTCAACCTTTCGGGTGAAATTGTTGTAGACCTGGTAAGTGTGAGAGTTTGAGCCATAACCAAGTAGGAAACCTTCATGAGATTTAGGAGCAAATTTAGAACGACGATGCTTATCGAGAATGTAGCACTTTGAGCCGAATACTCGAAAGTATCCAACTTGGGGTTTGTTACCGGTGAGGAGCTCGTATGCCGTCTTGCCGAGTAGCTTGTGAAGATACAAGTGATTTGTTGCATGACAAGCTGTCTCAACCGCTTCCGCCCAAAAGTGTTTTGGAGTCTTGTACTCATCAAGCATCGTTCTAGCCATCTCAATAAGAGTTTGGTTCTTCCTCTCAACAACTCCATTTTGTTGAGGCGTGTACGTAGCCGAGAACTCATGTGAGATCCCTTCTTCGTCAAGAAAGGTATCCACATTTGCGTTCTTGAACTCCGTTCCGTTGTCGCTGTGAACCTTGATCTTCACTTCAAATTGATTTTGGGCCTTCCTAGCAAAGTTCTTGAAGATCTTTTGGACCTGCGATTTATCATCAAGAAAGAACACCCACGTAAATCTTGAAAAATCATCAACTATAACCAGATCGAATGAGTTACCACCGAGACATTTATAGGCATTGGGACCAAAAAGATCCATATGAAGTAGCTTGAGCGGTCTTCTCGTGGTCATAATGTTCTTCACAGGGTGACTTCCTCCAACTTGTTTTCCTTCTTGACAAGCACTACAAAGTCTATCCTTGTCAAATATAACATCTTTTACTCCAAGGATATGATCACCTTTAATAAGCTTATCAAGATTTCGCATGCCCACATGACCTAGCCTTCTATGCCACAACCAGCCTTTAGAAGATTTAGCAATTAAGCAAGTTCTAGGTTGAGCCTTTTTAGTGAAATCAATAATGTAAAGATCACCTCTACGTATACCGGTAAATACCATTTTATGGTTATCTCTACGAAACACTTGGCAATCTACTTCAGTAAATAGGACATTGAAACCAAAGTCAGCAAGTCCAGATACGGAAAGTAAATTGTAGCCAAGAGATTCAACGAGCATAACATTTTGTATGGAGCTATCATGTGATATGGCCACCTTACCAAGGCCAACCACCTTACCCTTTGAGTTATCACCGAAAGTGACATACTTTCGAGGGTCGTTGTTTTCAGCAAGCTCACGAAACATATGTTTGTGTCCGGTCATATGATCAGTACATCCACTATCAAGGACCCATTCCTTTCCTCCAGCCATGTAGCCGCGAAGATTAGCCATAAGACCAAAGTGTCTCATCGCATCATCAAGATCATAGTCACTATCATCATCCTCATCATACTATCCATGTTCAACATCGTCATGTGATGGATCAACTCCTAGAGAGGGTAAATCATTAGAAGTATGACCGTAAAAATGTTCATCTCTATGGATTCTAATGACTTCGGAAATGATATTGCTAATAATTCCAACATCTCCTTTTGCACTCGTAAGATTAGTAAGCTCAAATAAGCAATCACCAAACTTGGGATCATTAGAACTCATCTTACTCAAGGCAATAGACTTATGAAGAATCTCATCTAGAATTTTCAAGGAATAATTTGGGAATCGTTCCTCAAGGAATCTCCATAAGGTGTAGGCACAATCAAAAGTAGGCAAGCTAGCAAGCAAGTTTCTAGGCAAACCTCTAGTGATTAAATTGACCGTTCTAAGATTACGGATCATGTCAATAGACTCATCAAGGGTAGGATGCAAAGGATCAACAATGCGAGCACAAGGAGTAGTAATGTACTTGGTCAAATGATATTCATTAAAGATCTCAAGCATCTCATTTTTCCACTCATGAAAATACTCTCCATCAAGAATAGGCACTCTACGTCTAAGACTCCCCAACGTAGACTCATCCATCTTCCTCCAAAGGTGTTTAAACCGAAGCAATGGAGACCAATGCTCTGATACCAATTGTAGGATCGAGAAGAGGTGTCTAGAGGGGGGTGAATAGACTCTTAGCAAGAAAAATTACAGCTTTTAATTTCTTTAAGTTGAAGTGGAGTTTTGGCACAAGTTTGAACATTCACAATACATATCAAGCAAGCATGACAAGATATATGAACAGCGAAAAGTAAATCATGCAAGTTGCAAGAATGTAAATGGGTGGGATTGGAGTGTGCAAACAAAATTGGAGACACGGAGATTTTTGGCGTGGTTCCGATAGGTGGTGCTATCGTACATCCACGTTGATGGAGATTTCAACCCACGAAGGGTAATGGTTGCGCGAGTCCACGGAGGGCTCCACCCACGAAGGGTCCACGAAGAAGCAACCTTGTCTATCCCACCATGGCCATCGCCCACGAAGGACTTGCCTCACTAGGGTAGATCTTCATGAAGTAGGCGATCTCCTTGCATGTACAAACTCCTTGGTTCAACTCCACAATCTTGACGGAGGCTCCCAAGTGACACCTAACCAATCTAGGGGACACCACTCTCCAAGAGGTAACAAATGGTGTGTTTATGATGAACTCCTTGCTCTTGTGCTTCAAATGATAGTCTCCCCAACACTCAACTCTCTCTCATAGGATAGGATTTGGTGGAAAGATGATTTGAGTGGAAATCAACTTGGGAAAGGCTAGAGATCAAGATTTATGTGGTTGGAATGAAGTATCTTGACCTCAACACAAGTGTAGGTGGTTCTCTCTCAGAAAATGTATGTTGGAAGTATAGGCATGTTCTGATGGCTCTCTCCATGAATGAAGAGTGGGTGGGGGTATATATAGCCTCCACACAAAATCTAACCATTACACACAAATCACCAAATTTGATCGGACCGAATCATGCAACTCGGTCAGACCGATTTAGTTCATAATGTGACCGTTAGGGTTTTCGGTGGGACCGACTTGATCAAATCGGTGGGACCGATGTGCTAGGGTTAGGGTAAAGCCTCATCTCGGTTGGACCGATTACACAAATTCGGTGGGACTGATTTTGGTAATAAGCTAAACAGAGAGTTGGCCAAGCAAACTCGGTGGGACCGATGTCATGTTTCGGTGAGACCAAAATTAATGCAATAGGCAACAGAGAGTTTGCAAGCCCATCTTGGTGAGACCGAGATCCCATCAGTGAGACCGAATTGATTAGGGTTTCTAGCAGTGGCTATGTCAAGAGAACTCGGTGGCGCCGGATAGAAAGTTTCGGTGGGGCCGAGTTTGACTTTTGGTTTGAGACAAATGTGGATATGAGAAAGTGGTTGAGGGCTTTGGAGCATATCACTAAGCACTTTGAGCAAGCAAGCCATTAAGCAACACCTCATCCCCTCTTAATAGTATTGGCTTTCCTATGGACTCAATGTGATCTTGGATCACTAAAATGAAAAAAATGTAGAGTCCTGAGCTTTGAGCTTGAGCCAATCATTTGTCTTCATCATCTTGAAGGGGTCCCACATCCTCTAGTCCATGCCACTCCACTGTTGGACTTATCTGAAATATGCTAGATGAAAGTATTAGTCCAATAAGAGATATGTTGACATTAATTACCAAAATCACCCGGGGAGCACTTGTGCTTTCAGAAGGTCATTCTCCTCTGGTGAACTTCCAGGTAAATGGGCGGCACTACAACAAGGGGCACTACCTAGCTAATGGCATCTATCCGAGATGGTCTACATTTGCGAAGACTATCTCAAACGTTGTGCCAGGAGGCAAGAAGTCCCACTTTGCCAAGGTGTAGGAGGCTTGTAGGAAGGATGTCGAGTGGGAATTTGGTGTGCTCCAATCTCGATTTGGTGTTGTCCGGTACCCTGCTCAGACCTGGTCAAAAGATCAAATGTGGGAGATCATGACTTGTTGTGTCATCTTGCACAACATGATCATCGAGAGCAAGTAGGAAGAGCCAGTGTTTGACATTGAACCATACTACAGGCAGGGTCCTCTAGCCGAAGTTGATCACCAGCTACCGGCAACCTGTACTGCCTACCTCAATATGCATCAGGAGATCTGAGACCCACAGGTGCATCATCAACTGCAGCAAGATCTAGTGGTGCACCTATGGAGGATCAAGGGCGAAGCCTAGCTCGAGTGTGATGAAATATGAGTTTTTATTTGTTGAACTATATAATTTGTATTGAACTAATTGTTGTTGCACTATTTTTTTGAACTATTTAATTTTCTATGATGGACTATGTGATAAAAAAGTTATTTATGTTGAGAATTCAATGCTGAACCACGCCGAATATGGGACGATTCTCGCTGATATCGGGCCATTTTTCGCCGAAAGTGGGCCAAAAACTGGGCCAATATCGGCGCCTGGGGCGACGGTTGGATGCCCAACCGCCCCCAGAGCCGATTCTACCGCCGGCTCACCCCCAGGTGGTGATTTTTATGCCTCCTGGGGGGCAATGGTTGGAGATGCTCTAAGGCCCATATCTTTTGTCGGGGGTGCCCGGAACCCCTTCCAGTGACCCGATAAGTACCCGGTACCCCCCGAAACACCTCCGGTGTCCGAATACCCTCATCCTATATACCAATCTTTACCTATCGACCATTTTGAGACTCCTCATCATGTCTATGATCTCATCCGGGACTCCGAACAACATTCGGTCACCAAATCACATAACTCATATAATATTATATCGTCATCGAATGTTAAGCGTGCGGACCCTACGGGTTCGAGAATTATGTAGACATGACCAAGACACCTCTCCGGTCAATAACCAATAGAGAAACCTATATGCCCATATTGGATCCTGCATATTCTACGAAGATCTTTATCGATCGAACTGTTATGACAACATACGTAATTCCCTTTGTCCATCGATATGTTACTTGCCCGAGATTCGATCATCGGTATCTTCATACCTAGTTCAATCTCTTTACCGGCAAGTCTCTTTACTCGTACCTTAATACATCATCCTGCAACTAACTCATTAGTCACTTTGCTTGCAAGACTTCTTATGATCTATATTACCTAGAGGGCCCAAAGATACCTCTCCGATACTCGGAGTGACAAATCCTAATCTCGATCTATGTCAACTCAACAAACACCTTCGGAGATACATGTGAAAGTGTGTTATATCGACTAGAGGGGGGTGAATAGGCGATTTTTATGAAATTCTTCACTGAGGAATTTGTCGGTGAGGAAATTCCTTAGCGAAGAACTACTAGCAGCGGAATAAGTACTCAAAGGTAAACATAACAGAATACAAGCATAGTCATCATGATGAAATGAAGACAGGCACAGAGTACAGGAAGCGTAATCACAGGATAACACAGGATGAAGACAAACAGACTGAAGAAATTGAACTGAGGAAATTGAGAAAGTCTTCAGTCAAAGTCTTCAAACATAGATATGAACAAACACACAACATAGTTATGAGGAAATGAAAGAGTTGAGGAAATTGAACCAGTAAGCTCGGTGAAGACAATGATTTGGTAGACCAGTTCCAACTGTTGTCTCAGTTGTACGTCTGGTTGGAGCGGCTGAGTATTTAAACTCGAGGACACACAGTCCCGGACACCCAGTCAAGGACACTTAGTCCAAGACACCCAGTCCTCACCGTATTCTCCTTAAACTAAGGTCACACAGACCTCGTCCAATCACTCGTGGTAAGTCTTCAGGCAACTTCCAAACCTTCACAAACTTGGTCACTCGGAGATCCACAATTCCTCTTGGATGCTCTAGACCATGACGCCTAACCATCTAGAAGAAGCACAGTCTTCAAAGGTAACAAGCGTCGGATCCACTCAGGATAAATCTCTTCAGTGATGCTCAATCACTTGGGGTTTGTAGGTGTTTGGGTTTGGGTTTTTGGTTTTTCCTCACTTGATGATTTTCGCTCAAAGTACTCGGAGGATGGGTTGCTCTCAAATGACAAGTGTCAGTTTCTCTCGGAGCAGCCAACCAGCTAGTGGTTGTAGGGGGCGGCTATTTATAGCCTAGGGAGTAGCCCGGCATGATAAGACATAAATGCCCTTCAATGATATGACCGTTAGGTGGATAGATATTTTGGGACAACTGGCGCATAGCATAGCAACGGTCGGAATTTTGAGTAGCAAAATCCTCAGGTCTATCATGTTCCTCACTGTGTAGGCAATCCGCACTGGCGAATTCCTAACTCCTCAGTCAGGAAAAATTCCTCAGAGACCAGAAGAACTTCGTCTCTGTCACTGAAGAAATTGACTGAGCTGTATCAGATTTCCAATGGCTTCACTCGAAGGGATTGGTAGGTGTAGGATTTTGAGTTGAGCATCACATGGAAATTTTTCCTTAGTATTTCCTCGACCCCCTTTAACAGTACGGTGTTCCCTATGACTCAAGAAAGAGAAAAATAAAACTATGAACACGAAAGTCTTCAAGCTTCATATTTCTCGCATGAATATCAAGTCTTCATGGACACACCAATTTCTTCACTTTCAAAGTCTTCATGAAAGTCTTCAGAAATACCAAAATCTTCAGTCGAAGATATTCATTTTTAGGGGTCGACTTTTCCTGTAAATATCAAACTCCTCATAGACTTATAGACCTGTGTACACTCACACACGCATTAGTCCCTTAACCTATAAGTCTTCAATACACCAAAATCACTAAGGGGCGCTAGATGCACTTACAATCTCCCCCTTTTTGGTGATTGATGACAATATAGGTTAAGTTTTCAATGGGGATAAACATATGAAGTGTAAATACTGATATTGAGGAATTTGATTGCAAGATATAGAAGAACTCCCCCTGAAGATGTGCATAGTGAGGAATTTGCTTTTGAAGCAATGCACACTTGAAGAGTTGAATCATCGAGATCTCCCCCTATATCTTGTAATTCATGCACGCATTTAACATATAATATGAAGAATTTGAAATGCATGATGAAATATGGTGCCTGATGAAATTCAGCATGCGTGCAATAATATTAACGAGGAATAAGCATGCAGAATAGTGCATCAAGAGTATCAGAGCACAGTGCATCAAAAGTATCATAGCACCATCGGGTTTAAGATTACAACTCGATCCAATAAAGTTTCAGAAGAACGAGAGTTGTAACTTAGCAAAAAAAATGCCCATATAGTAGACCCGCTTGAAGACTAACTCATATTTCTCCCCCTTTGTCATCGAATGACCAAAAGGATCGAAAATGAGGACTAATGCCCCTGAAGATAATCATGTTGATGAAGGAGCGCCAGCGTTGTTGGGGTCGTTGGTTGATGTAGGGCCTGCCTCAGTGTCGTCCAAATCTTCATGTTCATCAGTGTCGCGCGATAAAGAATATGAGCTGGCCACCAGAGAAGGAACCTTGACCTTCTTGAATTTCTTCGGTGGAGGTGCAGACCAGTCAAAATATTCATTAAGACCCATGTTCTTCAGATCTTCTTCACCATACAGATGTGACAGGATTGCCCAGGTGCGACCGAAGACTTGATGGAGGTAGTAGTGGTTTTTCTTCACTGCATTGTGTGTGGCAGTCATGTTGTGAAGAAGTGAACCAAACTGACGCTTAACCCATTTGTGATTTTGATCCACCTTCTGGTGAAGACTAAGCAGAAGTTCACGGTCAGTCATCACGCGCGGAGCAGTGGCTTGAGGAGTGGACTTGGGTGCATTGGCAGAGTCATGTGTGGCAGAGTCATCATTGGTGGAATAAGATGCAGCTTTGCGAAACTGACCATCCAATGGACGAATGCCTTCATCAATTACAGCTGGTGCCTTGCCCTTTCCATCAACTGAGGAATATGTCTGCTTGAGGACTTCAATTGGGGGCAAGTAGCTGAGATGATTCTGGAAATCAGCTTTGTAGTTGAGTGAAGACCTTGTCCTGAGGAATCTCATGATCCAAGGTGCATAAGGCTTCAGCTCAAACGGAGACAGTGCAACATTGGCCATAGTCCTCATGAAGAAATTGTGATAATTGACAGGAATGCCATGAACGATGTTGAATACCAGATTCTTCATGATGCCAACAATTTCCTCATCAGATGAGTCGTGGCCTTTGATAGGACTAATTGTCCTCGTAAGAATATGATAGACAGTTCTGGGCACGTACAACAATTCCTTCATGAGGAATTTGGTTCTTGGTGCTTGACCTGGCTTCAAAGGTTTCATCAGCACCTGCATGTAATGATGTGTGAGCTCAGGTTCACTATAGATGCAGCGAGCTTCTTCAAGGGGAGGACTGAGTGGTAGAGCACGAAGCAATTCAGAGGCTGGTGCAGTGTAGTGAGTGTTTTCTGACATCCAGTCCAGCACCCATGAATTCACATCTTCAGCATCTTCGGTGATGTGCAGCGTTGCATAGAATTGAAGAATCAGTTCTTTATTCCAATCGCAGATGTCAGAGCAAAAGTTGAGCAGCCCAGCATCGTGAAGAACACTAAGGACTGGTGCGAAGCACGGCAGAGATTCCATATCCACGTGAGGAATATGCTTATGGTAGAAAATCTTCTCCTTGTTGAACAGCACTGAGGAATAGAAATTGGCTTGACTAGCAGTCCAGAAGCGCCTCTTCCTAATGCGAGCAGAGTCATATGGGTTGTAATCTTCGAAGAATACGTGCTCGCCGAAGAAATCATCAGCCTTGAACTTTTGCTTGCGTGAGAATGGATCCTTTGGCTTCGGCAGAGGAGTGTCAGTGAGTTGCATCACGACCTCAGGAATCTCAATCGCAGGTTCTTCAGGCTGAGGAATTTGCTGTAGAAGGGTGAACATTGGAGAGTTTGGATGCTGACTTTCCCAGAATTCACCACTGATTACGGGTGTGGAGCAGCCAATGTCCACATCTTCATCTGCCATTTCTTCAACGCCAGCCTCTTCAGTTGTGAACTGAGGCATAGGCGAGGAGATGATAGGCGTTGAAGGGATATTATCCACTTTAATTTCTTCATCGATTGGTTCAGACGAAGCAGCAGAAGGAGTTTTGTCATCAGATCCGCTGGGGATCACATATTCTTCATCAAAGGGAACAAGGTCCTTTGATGGCCTGGTTGAGATGGGAACAACATCAATCGGATTTGCAAATGAGCTTGTCATAGGCTTCATTTTCTTCGGAGCTGAAGAATCTGAAGCAGCAGATGCTTTCCTTTTCTTCACTGCAGCATGCTCTGCAGCCTTGGTCTTCTTCACATCCGATGCAGATGGAAGGATTGGAGTTGAAGTTGGTGCAGGAGCAGCTGAGGAATCTGGTTGATTTTCTTTAGGCACAACTGATGCAGTTGCCCTGAGTTCTTCAGGCACACCACTAGTGGGTGCCCTGGCAATTTCTTCAGCGGCCGGAATGCAGTCATCAGCCCTGGAACTCACATTATCTTCAGCAGCCTGATTGTCGTCAGTGGTGCTAGCATTTTCTTCAGTAGGCTGAGCAGATGCTTCAGCCTGAGGAATTTCCTATTGCGTTGGGGCTGCAACATTGGAAGTGAAGTTATCCGCAAGTTTCACAAAACGAACCTTGGCTCCAAGCCAATCAGTGCGATATGCTTCAAAGTCATCACTGAGTTTCTTAATCTCAGTCTGAGTAGTGACAAGTTCTTCAGTTGTCATAAAGACAATGTTTTTCTTCAGATAGCGCTCTTTCTTGTACTGCACTTTCTTGATCTGCCTGGCCTTCTCAAATTTCCATTTTCTTCTTGAATGAAGTGGGTCAGCATGTGACTCTGGCCAGGAGTCAGCTTGAAGTTAGGCAAGGGAGTGTTGGGGTCCTTGTGCCAATCATCAATGTAGTCGAGGATCAGCTTGGGATCCAAAAGCAGTGGCACCTCTGATCCTTTGGCTCTAGCGGCCCTGACTTGCCTGTCTCTGATGATTTCTGCAAGTTCATCATCATCAGCTTCGTCTTCATCAGACGACACTTGGAAAGCGACTTGCTTCTTTTGAGGACTTGGGCGTGGACCTCGTCCAGCAGTGGCCTTTGTCTTGAGCAGTGAGGGGCCAGCTGAGGAACTTGGTGCAGCTGAGGAACTTGCTGAGACACCTGAGGCAATGGAGATGCCGGCAGTCCTTTGGCACGAAGCGAGATGCACAGGTGCTGAGGATTTGGTCGGAACAGCTGAAGGCTTTGGCGGAGGAGCTGAGGACTTTGGAGGAATAGGAGCAGCATGAGGAATTGGCCGTGAGGGCTTTGATGATTCTGGCCGTGAGGGCATTGCTGAGGAAGCTCTTGGCTTGCGCGCAAGCTTCTTTGACATAGCCTTCTTTGGCTTGACAGCAAGGACCTCAGCAGAGGCAGCAGCAGCAGAGTCTTCATTGAATTTCCTCACTGCTTCTTTGGCTTGCTTGGCCAACTTGCCTTGGCGCTTGGCCCATTCATCAGGATAGTCCTCACCGCGCTTGAGGCTGGTGGGATCTGCTATGTGGCCAGGTGCCAGTGGTGCTCTTGGGCATGGAGGATTGAGTGTGAATTTCTTCATATACTTAGGAGTGACATATCTGTACTCCCTCCATTCTCTTGCCCATCTCCTCTCTATCTTCTGAATGTGTACTTTGCGCTCATTCTTGGTTTCCTCAGTAGGTGTGCAGTACCCAGCATATATGTCATCAGGGATTTCAAACGTTGTATTTACCTCAGGCCTCTTTCCTCCCTTCTGTGGCCTTTTACCATCAGCCATTTTCTTCAGTTGAGGAATTTGAACAATTGAATTCTCTGAAGAAGTATGCAACTTTTCTTTGAGGAACGCTGCAAATGAGTTAAGTTGATGAGAACCTAGTGATTCAGCAGCTGACATGTGTACCTGTGAACAAATTATAGTTGCGAGGAATTTTGAAGAGGTCATATGCGTTCTCAGAAGGTTTTTCAAAATGAACAAGTTTGAGGAATTTGACCAGATGAGTCTTGAAGATTTTCACTAAGCGTTCTTTGTCTTAGGTTCCAGAGTTGTATAGATCGAAGATCCACACAATTGAGGAATCTTGAAGAAAAATGATGCTTAGAGAAACGAATCAAGAACAGATGACTTTGTGAGGTGTTCAGTGTGTGAAGATATGAAGAAAAACACTTTTGAAGATTTTGTAGATAATCATTTGAATCAACGAGGGCAGTAAAAGTAACTTTTATTTACCCTGGACGAAGAACACGACGAACTGGAGTGAGAAGATGTGAAGTTCATCTGTGCAGATCTTCCATGCCCTAACTTGGCGGAGGAACACGGCTACGGCGGCGGCGGAGTGAAGATGTCCGCGGTCGGCGCGAGGACGTCGGCGACGAGGTCGAGGCAGTGAAGCTCTTCCTCACCGGCGGCGATGAAGTAGCGGCGGCGCTAGGGTTTGAGAAGCTCGAGCTGGAGAGAGAGGTCGAGCGGAGTAAAAGAAGTGAGGAAGGGAAGGAGGGGTATTTATAGCCACGTGAAAAACTGCTCGCCCGAAGAAATTGGACGAACGTGCCCCTGACCCTTCTCATTCGCATGACATGTGTCACCCACATAGTGAGAGGTGGAGATTGTGTTAGATCGTGGGTGAGTGGATAAGTGTATCGCGGGATGCGGAACGGTTTGAGAGGCAAAACCGAAAATTTCGATAAGATAGGTTTTAAAGTTCTGTTCGCAATTTCTTCAGCTGACAAGGGCACAGTGAAGATTTTGAACGAGTTTCAAATAGAACACACATGAAGAATTTGTGAATAGATTGGGTTGAGTATAGCATAGAGGGGAAGGGTCCGATCACATTCACTTAGCAGAAAACTAACTTGAAGAAATAGCAATAAGTGAATGCTGTAGAGGACATAAACTCATATATATATATATATATATATATATATATATATAGCCAATGAAGAAAAACGACGGAACCAGTGAAGAATATGCAAAGTTGAAGAATATGAATAATTTGAGGAATTTCAACTTTTGGTGGTGGCGTGACCCACCGTATAAGAATGATGATTTCAGACACCGCGTACAATTATCGTAGGGTTCTAGGAATCAAATTCTTCATTGATTTCTTCACACTAAGAGTGTTATTCTTCATTGATTGAAGTAAAACGTTTCTTCATGTGTTGCACATCTAAGTCATCAATTTTGCATAAGTGTTAGGATGAGTGTCCTTTTCAAAGAACATTCGAAGATTCTAGGATATTTAGCTCACACCACAACTTGCTAAATCTCTTCTCATCCAAGGGCTTTGTGAAGATATCGGCTAGCTGTTCTTTAGTCTTCACATGCTCAATAGAAATGTCACCCTTCAACACATGATCACGAAGAAAATGATGACGAATCTGAATGTGCTTTGTCTTCGAGTGCTGAACTGGGTTATGAGCAATCTTGATGGCACTCTCATTGTCACAGAAGAGAGGCACATTCTTCATGTTGACACCGTAGTCCTTGAGAGTTTGCTTCATCCATAGCAATTGGGCACAGCAAGAACCAGCGGCAATGTACTCAGCTTCAGCAGTAGATAGTGATACGCAGTTCTGTTTCTTCGAGGACCAATAGACCAAAGATCGTCCGAGGAAATGACATGTACCAGATGTTGACTTGCGATCCACATGATCACCAGCATAGTCAGAGTCAGAATATCCAACAAGATCAAAAGCCGAGCCCTTGGGGTACCATAATCCAAGTGTTGGTGTGTGAGCTAGATATCGAAGAATATGCTTCACAGCCTTATGGTGTGATTCCTTCGGTGCAGCTTGAAATCGGGCACACATGCAAACACTAAGCATTATATCTGGCCTAGATGCACATAAGTATAATAAGGAACCTATCATGGAGCGGTATACCTTATGATCGAAGTCAATACCATTTTCATTAGTGCACAGATGGCCATTTGTGGGCATAGGAATTTTGACGCCTTTGCAATCTTGCATGCCGAATTTCCTCAGTACATCCTTGAGGTATTTCTCCTGAGATATGAATATGCCATTGTGTTGTTGATGAATTTGAAGACCTAAGAAGAATTTCAGCTCTCCCATCCTAGACATTTGATATTCTTCACTCATCATATAGGCAAATTCATCACTATAACGTTGGTCAGTATAGCCAAAGATAATATCATCAACCTATACTTGGCACACAAACAATTCACCATCATAAGATTTAGTGAAAAGAGTAGGGTCGAGTGAACTGGGTTTGAAGCCTTTCTTCATGAAGAGTTCCTTCAAAGTATCATACCAAGCCCGTGGGGCCTGCTTGAGGTTATAGAGGGCCTTGTTGAGTCTGAAGACTTTGTCAGGATTCTTTGGATCTTCAAAACCTGGGGGTTGAGCAACATATACTTCTTCCTCAAGCTTACCATTGAGGAATGCACTTTTCACATCCATTTGATATAGAGTGATATCATGATGGTTGGCATAAGCAAGTAATATGCGAATTGCCTCAAGTCTAGCAACAGGTGCAAAAGTTTTATCGAAATCAATTCCTTCAACCTGTGTGTAGCCTTGAGCTACAAGTCGTGCCTTATTCCTCACCACACAGCCATTTTCATCTTTCTTGTTGCGGTAGATCCACTTTGTGCCGATGATATTGTGCTTGCGAGGATCTGGACATTTGACCAGTTCCCAGACATTGTTAAGCTCGAACTGATGTAATTCCTCTTGCATGGCATGAATCCACTCAGGCTCCAGAAATGCTTCATCTACCTTAGTGGGCTCTATAATAGAGACAAAAGCATACTGCCCACAAAAGTTAGACAAATGTGAAGCTTTTGAGCGTGTGAGAGGACCTGGCGCTTTGATGTCATTGATGATCTTTTCAACTTGCACTTCTTTTGCAATGCGAGGATGAGCTGGTTGTCGTTGAAGAATTTGATCAGCGTTTTCTTCAGCACCATTTTCTTCAGCATTTTCTTCAGGTGCATTAGCTCGACATTCTTCATGTTCTGGAATGAATTCTTTAGCAGATTCTTCAGTAGGAATGACATCCTCGGTAGCCTTGAACTTGATAGTTTCCTCAGGTGCTGGTCATCTATCACAGTAGGTAGGTGCTCTCTTTGCGAGCCATTAGTTTCATCGAACCACACATCTACAGTTTCAACAACTTTGTGAAGAACGTTATTGAAGACTCTGTAGGTGTGCGAGTCCTTTCCGTAACCAAGCATAAAACCTTCATGTGCTTTCGATGCAAATTTTGAGTTGTGATGAGGATCTCTAATCCAACATTTAGCACTGAAGACTTTGAAATAACTTACATTGGGTTTCTTATCAGTGAGGAGTTCATAGGCAGTCTTTTTGAAGAATTTGTGAAGATATACTCTGTTGATGATGTGGCACGCAGTATCAATTGCCTCAGTCCAGAAACGACGAGGCGTTTTGTATTCATCAAGCATAGTGCGAGCCATCTCAGCAAGAGTCCTATTCTTGCACTCCACGACGCCGTTCTGCTGAGGAGTGTAAGGAGCAGATAACTCATGAGTGATACCAAGTTCATCAAGATAGTCATCGAGACCAGAATTCTTGAACTCAGTGCCATTGTCACTTCTGATGTGCTTGATCTTCACACCAAAGGTTGTTGAAGCCCTCGAGGAAAATCGTTTGAAGACTTCCTGCACTTCATGTTTGTAAGTAACAAGGTGTACCCATGTGTAATGAGAATAATCATCAACAATAACGAAGCCATATTGAGATGCTTCATTTGAGATAGCAGAATAATGATTAGGACCAAAGAGATCCATGTGAAGCAATTCAAATGGGCGAGTGGTGATCATGATAGTCTTCGCTGGATGCTTGGCCTTGGTCATCTTCCCAGCTTCACAGGCTCCGCATAGGTGATCCTTGAGGAATTTTACATTCTCGATGCCAATGACATGCTTCTTCTTCACAAGCATGTGCAAATTACTCATGCCTGCATGACCAAGTCATCCATGCCAGAGCCAGCCTTCTGAAGCTTTTGCAAGTAAGCACACGGCTGGTTGTGGTTCTGTAGAGAAATCAACAATATACAGGTCTCCTCTCCTAAAGCCTTCAAAGACTTTGGAATTGTCAGCTTCCATAACCACAACACAACGGTACTTGCCAAAGACAACAACCATATCAAGATCACAAAGCATTGAGACAGACATAAGGTTGTATCCTAAGGACTCAACAAGCATGACTTTGTCCATGTGTCGATCATTTGTAATCGCAACCTTACCTAGACCCAATACTTGACTTTTGCCTTTGTCAGCAAAGATGATATGCTTCAGATGCGACGGAGATAATGGAGCATCCATCAATAGATTCTTGTCACCAGTCATGTGGTTTGTACATCCACTATCGAGGACCCACTCAGTGGCTTTGGGTTGATCATCCTGCAGATGAATTAGTGTAGCTTACAAACTCATATACTTCATCGGTGAAGAATATGACATCAATTCATCAGATCAATTTCATCAAGTAAAAGAACTGATAAAGCAATATGAGGACGTGAGAAATGAAAGTTCATTTCTTCATGATTAGCCTGCGTCCTATCAGGCATGCTCAGGTCTCCAGCAAATTCTTCAGACGATTATGTGCGTCTGGAGACCTGACCCTGTAGAAGAGATTAGTTATTTTTCTTCACCACCCACATCTGAAGGGGTGGCAAAGAGTTCATCATTCTGCGAGCTCCATACAAGAAGGATGGCATAGAAGCCAATCCATTTCGTTTCACATAAGATGGGTTAGAGTAAGCATATGAGTAAGCAGAGAAATTCTTCGAGGACTTATGGACATAATGATTTGAAGAATAATGCACATATCCATAATCCTTAGATCTTCCCTGCGAAACAGACGGGTTAGCATGATGATGTTCATATGAGGACTTTGATCCATATGAGGAATTTGGTCCGTATGAGGAATTTGATCTGGGGTTCCTATTCTTCACAGGTGGCGTCATGATGACATTCACCTGAAGATTTTCAAGGCATCTTTTGGGAACCCATATTTTCTTCATCGGGGAGCCGTTCCTGCAGTTAGTGCCAACATATCTAGCAAATACTTCACCATTCTGATTTTTGAATAGCTTATAGTTGGAGTCAATTGACTCATCATCAGAATGAGGAGATTCACATGCAAATCCAGATAAGTTAGATGGATCAACTAGAGGTCCCTTTGTAGCAACCCATGTAGTTTGGGATACTGCTCAGGCTTCCAATATGTACCATCAGCATTGAGTTTCCTCTCAAAGGCGATACCCTCTTTCCTAGGGTTCCTGCTGAGGATCTACTTTTTAAGCACATCACAAAGAGCCTGATGCCCTTTGAGGCTTTTGTACATGCCTGTCGTGTACAATTCCTTCAGCCCTGCATTGTCAGTGATACTAGCAATGTCCTCAGATGAGGAATCAGTGATAGCAGAGGCATGTGAAGAATTTGAAACATTAGCAGCATTTGAACATTCAGGTGAAGAATTAGCAGATTCACGTTCAATGCACTTCAAGCATGGAGGAACAAATTCTTCCTGAGATGCGCTGATTTGTTGAGCAAGTAATGAATCGCGCTCCTTCTGAAGATCTTCATAACTCACTCTTAGCTTCTCAAGGTCTTGCTTTATTTGAAGAAATTCATAAGAAAGCTTCTCATGATCCGATAAAAGAGTGTTATGATGACTTTGAAGTTTGTCAAGCTTGGACTGAAGTCTCTGAAGATTTTCAGTCAAAGTTTCAGTGCGATCCATTTTTTCACCCAACATATCATCACTTTTATTTAGCATGTTTTGAACCTTTTCTAAAGCCCTTTGTTGTTTTATAGCAATCTTAGCAAGTTTAGAATAGCTGGGCTTAAGGTTTTCATCAGATTCATTCTCACTTGATTCAGAGGAGGTATATTTGAGTACCTTGGCACCCTTTGCCATGAAGCAATAGGTGGGAGTGTAGTCATCATCGCCTTCATCAGCCTTGTTGGTGAGGTCATTTTCTTCAGTGTTGAAGATAGACTTGCTGACGAATGCAGTTGCGAGAGCTAGGCTCGCCACTCCGGATTCGGACTCCTCAGATGACTCCTCTTCCTCATTTTCTTCAGATTCAGCCTCAGAGTCCATTTCCTTGCCAGTGAATGTCCTGGCCTTCTTGGAGCTGCTCTTCTTGTGATATGAAGGCTTTTAGGATTTTGATGATGAGGATTTTGTGGATTTCTTCTTTTTCTTTGCATCATCAGAACTGTAATCCTTGTATTTCTTCTTCTTTGATTCCTTTTTCCACCGAGGACAATCTTGAATGAAATGTCCAGGTTTCTTGCACTTGTGACAGAGCCTCTTCTTGTAGTCACTGGATGAGGAATCATTGCTCCTTGAGGATCTTCCAAGGCGACCACGTCTTGAGAACTTTTGGAACTTCTTCACGAGCAGAGCCAGATCATGGCTCAGTTCTTCAGGATCACCAAGGCTGCTACCAGAGTCTTCATCTTCGGACTCAGATACTGCCTTGGCCTTCAGTGCACGTGTTCTGCCATAGCTTGAACCATAGAGATCTCTCTTTTCAGCAAGTTGGAACTCATGAGTATTTAGCCTCTCGAGAATATCAGCGGGATCAAGTGACTTGTAATCAGCACGTTCTTGTATCATCAATGCCAGAGTGTCAAATGAGGAATCAAGCAATCTCAGCAATTTCTTCACCACCTCATGGTCGGTGATGTCAGTGGCACCAGGTGCTTGAAGCTCATTTGAGATGTCAGTGAGGCGATCGAAGGTTTTTTGAACATTTTCATTGTCGAGTCTTTTGAAGCGGTTGAAGAGATTGCGAAGAACATCAACTCGAGAGTCACGCTGAGTTGAGACTCCTTCATTCACTTTGGACAACCTGTCCCAGATAAGCTTCGCTGTTTCCAAAGCACTCACTCTGCCATACTGTCCTTTGCTCAGATGGCACATATGATATTCTTCGCTTGAGAGTCGAGTTGCTTGAATCTCTTCACATCGGCAGCATTCAGAGAAGGTGTGACTGAGGGAACACCATTTTCCACAACATACCAGAGATCATTATCAATTGCTTCAAGATGCATTCGCATCTTATTCTTCTAGTAGGGGTAGTCCATCCCATCGAAGGTCGGACACCCAGCAGAGACCTTGATCATACTGCGGTCGATATAACTAAAACTCCAGGCGGTTAAACCAAAATCACACAGAACAAGGGAGTACCTTGCTTTGATACCAATTGAAAGTGCGTTATATCGACTAGAGGGGGGGTGAATAGGCGATTTTTATGAAACTATTCACTGAGGAATTTGCCGGTGAGGAAATTCCTTAGCGAAGAACTACTAGCAGTGGAATAAGTACTCAAAGGTAAACATAACAGAATACAAGCATGGTCATCATGATGAAATGAAGATAGGCACAGAGTATAGGAAGCATAATCACAGGATAACACAGGATGAAGACAAAACAGACTGAAGAAATTGAACTGAGGAAATTGAGAAAGTCTTCAGTCAAAGTCTTCAAACACAGATATGAACAAACACACGGCACAGTTATGAGGAAATGAAAGAGTTGAGGAAATTGAACCAGTAAGCTCGGTGAAGACAATGATTTGGTAGACCAGTTCCAACTGCTGTCTCAGTTGTACGTCTGGTTGGAGCGGCTGAGTATTTAAACTCGAGGACACACAGTCCCGGACACCCAGTCAAGGACACTTAGTCCAAGACACCCAGTCCTCACCGTATTCTCCTTGAACTAAGGTCACATAGACCTCGTCCAATCACTCGTGGTAAGTCTTCAGGCGACTTCCAAACCTTCACAAACTTGGTCACTCGGGGATCCACAATTCCTCTTGGATGCTCTAGACCATGACGCCTAACCGTCTGGAAGAAGCACAGTCTTCAAAGGTAACAAGCGTCGGATCCACTCAGGATCAATCTCTTCAGTGATGCTCAATCACTTGGGGTTTGTAGGTGTTTGGGTTTTGGGTTTTTGGTTTTTCATCACTTGATGATTTTCTCTCAAAGTCCTCGGAGGATGGGTTGCTCTCAAATGACAAGTGTCAGTTTCTCTCGGAGCAGCCAACTAGCTAGTGGTTGTAGGGGGCGGCTATTTATAGCCTAGGGAGCAGCCCGACATGATAAGACATAAATGCCCTTCAATGATATGACCGTTAGGTGGATAGATATTTTAGGACAGCTGGCGCATAGCACAGCAACGGTCGAAATTTTGAGTAGCAAAATCCTCAGGGCTATCATGTTCCTCACCGTGTAGGCAATCCGCACTGGCAAATTCCTAACTCCTCAGTCAGGACAAATTCCTCAGATACCAGAAGAACTTCGTCTCTGTCACTGAAGAAATTGACTGAACTGTATGAGATTTCCAATGGCTTCACTCGAAGGGATTGGTAGGTGTAGGATTTTGAGTTGAGCATCACATGGAAATTTTTCCTTAGTATTTCCTCGACCACCTTTAACAGTACGGTGTTTCCTATGACTCAAGAAAGAGAAAAACAAAACTATGAACACGAAAGTCTTCAAGCTTCATATTTCTCGCATGAATATCAAGTCTTCACGGACACACCAATTTCTTCACTTTCAAAGTCTTCATGAAAGTCTTCAGAAATACCAAAATCTTCAGACGAAGATATTCATTTTTAGGGGTCGACTTTTCCTGTAAATATCAAACTCCTCATAGACTTATAGACCTGTGTACACTCACACACGCATTAGTCCCTTAACCTATAAGTCTTCAATACACCAAAATCACTAAGGGGCACTAGATGCACTTACAACATGTAGAGCATCTTTGTGATCACCCAGTTACGTTCTGACGTTTGATAGCACACAAGGTATTCCTCCGGAATCCAGGAGTTGCATAATCTCATAGTCGAAGGAATATGTATTTGACATGAAGAAAGCACTAGCAATAAACTGAACGATCAATATGCTAAGCTAACAGATGGGTCTTGTCCATCACATCATTCTCTAATGATGTGATCCCATTATCAAATGACATCTCATGTCTATGGTTAGGAAACCTTAACCATCTTTGATGAACGAGCTAGTCTAGTAGAGGCTCACTAGGGACACGGTATTTGTTTATGTATCCACACATGTATTTAAGTTTCCGGTAATACAATTCTAGCATGAATAATAAATCTTTATCATGATTAAGGAAATATAATAATAACCATTCTATTATTGCCTCTAGGGCATATTTCCATCAATTGTAGTCAAAGAAACACACAAGCCAGCCAGTGGTCAATAAGACCCCCAATGAACCACTAGCAAAGAATCGGGACTAGGATGGGCATTTTTCATATAACATTGCCGTGCTTGACATTTCAGGGAATTAGGATCTCCCATGTATTCAACTCTTTGCCAAAAAGCTAGGGCTCACCCAATATATTATCTCCATGATATATAGTGGTGCTATTCACATTATGTCCTACTCATCATGGTGTTGATATGGTAGTTAGAAGTATCACCATGACATTTATTGACTTGGTCTAATGCTTCTCGAAAAGAAAAAATGGGTAGGAGGGATGGTAAACCCTAGCTCATAATAAGGTTAACCCTATCTCGCATTTGGATGTTAACTCTCAGGTGATCTAATTGTATGGAAGATGAATCTCCTTCAAATTTATGTGTGGGTATCCAGGCCCATGCTCAAACCATCTGGAGGTTCACGATGGCTAGCTGGTGGACCTTTCTGGCTCGACCATGGCCTTGTGGGCCTGTAGTCCAATGCTAGGTTCGGCTCCTCGATGTTTCTTCGCTCCCTTTCCAGGTCAATCCAAAGTGAGGGAGATAAAGAGCTACCTGCGAACGATGATTTCTTGGGCTTCAGGCGGTGGATGGAGAGGTTAGGGCTAACACATGAACGGCGTCGCAGCAGCAGCCCTCGATCCAACACCGCGTCAAGGCACCTGCACCGATTCCACCTTGGGGTCGATTCCGCCTCGCGTGGCTGACCTCGTGCGGGATGGCAAAGGGCGCAACCAAGGGGCAGAGGAGAGAAAAAAGTTACAAGAAACACTGCGTGCGTGATGTTGGGTCCGCACGCTCCAGAGCTGCTTCGGCCCCGATGTGATGTATTTGGTTTGAGTCGCCGGCGTTGTATCATGCGTACTATTGTGTCTCAGTGTGTGTTGTTGTGTGGCAACCTGGTTCTAATCATCTCCTTGATTGCCAAAAATTGGCATTTACTTCTTTTGATATAATATACGTGATGTGCATCTAGGAAGTACGAGAGTACTAATCTGATGCATATTCGGACATGAGATGCTTTTTTAAATTACTAGGACTGGCATCTGGGCTCAAGATAGGCAGAGATGGACAAGGCTTCTCATTTTCGTAAATCTTCATAGGTCGGTCTTCGTAAAAGGATTCACAATTTTGTATGGAGAAAATACGTATAACTTTGTTTTCTTTTTGTTTTGGTTAGCAGTTTTATTCTCATTCTACTATATCTCTGGAATATGACTTTACAAAATGAGCCATGTTTTTCTAGGCAAAAAAGATTATGAATGACTCATGTTTAACCTTGTGTCACATGTTTTTATTGTTTTCTTTCTATAATTTTCATTCCAAATTGAGCTTCTGATCTTTGAAAATAGGTTTGCAACGAGCAGAAGTTATGGTAAAGGGCGCTGGTAGTGGAAGAGATGCCGCATTACGAGCCATTGCTAAAAGAGGTGTGCGATTAAGTTGTATACACGATGTAACACCTATGCCGCATAATGGATATCGACCGCCTAAAAAAGACGTCTGTAAAAGAATTAACCCGCTTTCAACTTTCATTTCAAGAGAAATAAACGATTGAATGATAAAATAATAATACTAGTCTATTATGGTTCTCAAAGATTACAGTGGAAGTGTGTTGAATCAAGAGTAGATAGTAAGCAATACTGAATTTGCCATGTACAATATACATCAAAAGACTATATAAGAACTAAAAAGTAGATACCATGCGATGATCCGTATGAGAGTGAGATACAATTCCCCATCCGACTGTCAATTCATTGAATAAATATTGTTAATTAAGGCTACTTGAAGCAACAATCCGTCCATCCCATTGCTTTGATAATCCCAGTGGGGTATTTCTCCATGGTGTATTATGTATTGATGGTTATTTAAGGATTTGTTTTGCAGATGCATTTTTGTAGTTGTTTTTGATTCTTGGTTGTATTCTTAGGTTTGGTTTGTGATTGTGATGATTGCTATAGTTGGGCGCAGCGGAGCGCGTCGTTTCGTCTAGTATAGATCAAATATCGAACAATGATATGCTAGAAGAACACAGAGATCCAATGCATAAACGTGACACAAGAATGCTCGTTATATACTTGTCTTTGTATGATTTTAGATATTTATAATGTTCATGCAATAAATTTTTTTGTACCATATTTTAAACATGATTGTAACTGAAATTCACGTACATTTTTTTATTTCTAGGATATAAGTATACCATATTGTGATGATCGTAAAAAAAACCCAGTTAGTTCAAAAAGATTGTTTCATATTTTTTGTATTGAAAAAATTCAATTAGTTTTTCTCCTAATAACAATATAAACAAAGATAACAAGGCCAAAAAAATGCACCCACATCGTTCCAAAAGAGCGAAATCTCTGTTTGTTTGAAAAAAATTACAACTTCTTACTACACAAAACAAAGTTAAACTTGTGAAGAATATGCATAAGTGAAAATTAAATTTGAAAGATAGAAATATCATATCTACATGATTAATGAACTTGTTTGTCTTTGTTAAAAATGGCTCAAATGTTTTTGCATGGGAAATCCATCACTGCAACTTTATTCATTGGTTATAATGTTACATGGTTTGCTAGTCACACTAATATTAGATCGGGTGGATCATGCAACCACATGTTGGTGGGTGATCCAACAAAATTGCTAGATAAGAATGTGCAACTTGACTAGCTTTTCTTGGACATTGTTCAAACTTGACATAAGCAAACTCCTGATATAGAAAGATGCATTCTTCATAGCTTGCAACTGCGACACCAATAGAGTTCCTACCACTATGCACAGTCCCTCTACTATCTCCACACACCTAAAGTTGATTATTAGTCTAATGCATCCCTAGTCTTGAAAAGAGCAGATAGCCGCCCCATAGGGCCCTTGCTTTTTGCATGACTGTCGAATTAACATTATAAGTGTTGCATTAGCACCCCACTCTTATCATTGTTATCTAAACGTCCACATCCAG
The DNA here is from genome assembly GCF_018294505.1 of Triticum aestivum. NCBI lineage: Eukaryota > Viridiplantae > Streptophyta > Magnoliopsida > Poales > Poaceae > Triticum > Triticum aestivum. Next base: position 181,435,024 of record NC_057809.1, on the reverse strand, counting down.
TTTTACATAGTTCTTGGGCGGTTTCTCCTAGCCACCTCTGAATCCCTTCTGTCTTCTATGTAGCTATAGTGTAATGAGACACAAGGCATAATGGACTGTGTTGAGCGAACTGGAGCTTGAATTGGTTTAGCTCGAACACTATTGGACGCCAACACCACCACCATTTTTTGAGATCCATATATTCTATCATGCGAACCAATGCATACATATTTGTGAATCTTTATCTCTTCATGAGTATTGGCACACGCCTAAAACAAGGAAAAATGCTTTGTTGGCTTTGTTAAAAATTGCACAAGATATTAGTATGCTGAGAAAACAACGAGAATGAAGTACTATATAGAAAGCTTCAAGCCAAAGTTACAGAAAGATGAGAGATGTTAGGGCATCCACAGTGTTCGATTTTACTGCCTCTATGGCCGCCTCCATGTCTTTAGAGGCTGGCGCCATATACTAAAACTGTCTGCCTCTAGGCAAAAATGCCTGGCATCTCCTTCAAGTGAAGAGGCAGCCTCTAAGCTTTTCCTTTGATTAAAATATTTTATCGAGCCTACTTGTCATTAGGATGATCAAGTTCATGCACAGTTCTGATCAGGAGATACAAGTACAAAATATAATTATTTAGTTTTTTTAAGGGGTACAAAATTATTTAGTGTTATGGTAGGGCTACACATTGCATGTATTTTATTAAGTTTAGAGGTGAGTATATGGGCCCAGCTTAGAGGTAGAGCTGCCTCCAAAACACTGCTGGTGCTCTTATGCTCCTTTTTAGCCCATGATAGCCTACAAGGACTCAACTGTAATTATGTAGCCCAATTTCAGCCCACAGGAGAAGGACAAGATTGTAATTCCATCTTTGCAGAAAGGACCTGCTATTTTTCCCAGTCTAGGGTGCGCGTGAGCACGAGCCCAAATCGGTGCCCAAACCCTAGCCGCACGGCCAGATCGTCGGCGTCTCCCGTAGCCCCACCCCACCCGCCGTCTTCCCCGCTCGGCTCGGCCTCGCTTCTCACGTGCCGGTGCGGTAACCCTAGCGCGGCGCCGGCGGCCAGCGTGCCGGGCAGCAGGCTTCGGCGCCGCGTGGGCCGTTGGGGCAAGCTGCAGTTGCGAGGTGCGTGTCGGCGTCAAGTTCAAGCGAGCAGTGGGGCAGTGTCAGGCGGAGCGGCAGCATCAGTGAAGCTCAAGTTCAAGCTAAAGGTTTGATAACAGGATCGACTGACTGATGCTTCCATTCCGAGTCTTTTATTTTCTTTATTATCCTCGGGTGATCTTCACAGCAATGTGGATCTCTGCACCGACCAAGGACGAGGTAGCCAAAGTAACGATTGTATAATTCCAGGGATTTTGTGATTTAAAACGGCCCCTGGGATCATAAGGTCGCAGGGTCGCAGCCAGTAGTGTTGTGCTGGCTCATGAGTGTAATGGCCATGGTCGACAAGATACTCCAGTGTTTTAACATATGTCTTTTTTTACCAGATATTCACTTGGTAGGAATTCCTTTCATAAAAAGTTCATTGCTTTGTGCTCCCGGAGTCTGTAATAAGTAGACTGGCTTGTGGTATTTGGCACCCTGCTTCTCAGCGTTGTAGCCGCTTGTGGATGGTAGTTCTTTTTTCTGTCCTTGTTTTTAGCTTGGAGTTCATGCTGGTGACATTTCTCCTTCGGGTTGAGATGCGCTGGGCGTGTTGCTCCATAGAGTCTTTAGTCCGTCTCGGTAGCTTGTGAACCTTGGGTTTCTTTAATGGAAATCGGAAGGGGGAGACCCTTCTTTTATCAAAAAAAAAGTTCATTGCTTCACGTATGTTTAATAAGGCCCCTAAATTTCTGTCCTGGCTCATGTGAATTTTAAATTGTACATGATACGCAGCAATGTGTTTTTACTAATGGTGAATTATTAATCCATTCCACCCCACCCAGATGGTTGCAATTGTGCAAAGTACTGAAACATCGGATACTTGGTATGTCTGTGTCAACCAAAAGTAATTTGTAAGAAGCTCAGGGCTGAAGAGAATAAAATATGTTTCCTTACCAGTCATAGGCTTGCATATTGTGTAGTAGGGGAATGCTGGTACCATGCATGGGAAACATTTAATAGATTAGAGATTATACCTAAGCCCTTCAAGCACCATTAGTTTACTATTTGCAGCCAAGTCCAAGTTGATCGAAGCTAGCTAGGGACTGTATATCTGAAAAGTTAAATTTGTTGGGAGGGTCCTGTAAAGTGCTATATCGTACGTGTGAAGCACTCGATAATTGAATTTGCTCTTAATTATTAACCAACCGAACTGTAATACAATTAATTAGGATAAACTGTCTTAAGGGCAGCCCCAGTGCTCCAGCCTGGACCGTGTCCAAATCATACTTACCATGTAGGATTTTATCTGACGTGGAGGGGTAATTAAAGGAGAGAGAAAGCGAGATTGTATCCTCAACACGGTACAACTCTTTTCGGCGAACCTGAGGCATAATAATATCCATCTTGATCCAGTGTTCCCCATTCTCTCACCCCGCAAGCCTTTCCGCTCCATGACTCCGCCACCATTTGCTCCTCGGGGTCACCTTGCTTGTGGCCCCCACTAATAGCCATTGTTTTCCCTTTGGCCCAAGATGCGGTCACCGTTGTCTCCCCTCCGTCCCAGCCGTTGCAGTCGTCACATCCTTGTCCCGAGCGACCGTCGTCTTGCATCTCATCACCCAAGCTGCCACCGTGCGGCCACCAGTTTTGCCGCTTGCCTGCTTGAGTAGCTCCTTGCAGACGACGCTCGATCCCGGGAACAAGCTGTAGGGCACTGCCATCCAGGACATTCTCCGGCCGCAACCCTCCTCTACGCACTCCTTCAGATATCTAAGCTCGGCGGTTGTTGGAGCCAGGCTCCTTCACTGGCCGACACCTGGAGCTCCTTGTCAATCAGTGGTGCTACAGGCAGTGGCGGAGCTTCTTTGAAGCAAAACTGGGCTGTGGCCCGCCCACTTTTGCTGCAAAATAGTGGGCCTACGCCCAGTTTTGCTGCAAAATAGTGGGCCTAAGAGGAAAACTGGGCCACGAGGAAAAAAACTTGGGCTCTGCTCTAGTTTGGCCTGTCCAGCCCTTGACTGTAGCTTTGCCGCTGCCTGCCGTGGCGTTTAGGGCTGCACAGGTAGCCGCGTTTTGGGCGACAAGCTGGTCATCAATGCCCTCCTTGCCGGTCTCACTGAAATCAATTTGGACCTCATCTCTCACCATGAGTCAAGTGCATACGACTAGTTACATCCATTGCTCTTTTTGGAATGGAAGCAGAGTGGAGTCATTTGTGGACCATTGGTTCATTCGTGAAATCTAACAAGATTTATCTGAGTGATTCCATATTTTTAGGAGAATCATGTTTGAATGATATTTTCGGAAAACCATATCGGGCGTTTCAGTTGTCAATTTGTTCCAGAGCTGTAGATGAATAAGCATTGTGAGAGTGTGCAATTTTCAGTTAATTTTTCTTGTTATGGTTACTTGCGTACTTGGGCAACTCATTTTGAGTAATTAGGCTCGACTGTGGCTGGTTTCACACCACAAACAGACCACAAAGTTGAGATGATAATATTAATCACAAACCAAGTTAAATAGATGTAACATTCAAGATGCAAACCACTCTAGTAGTTGTATCTAAGCACCTATTGAAAGTATGAGATACAGCTTTAGATTCCTAAACCTGGGATGTACATTAGTTCACTGTTGTTTGATTGCCTGCTGTTCCTCTTAGGAGGGTTGTAACTCAAGCTCTGCCTTTTCAATGGAAAGAAACGCAAATGTTTCTTTGTGTTTTCTTGAAAAAAAACTTTAGATTCCTGGGACTGCCCTAAAGCTAATAGCCCTAAAGATTGATTATTTTCTTATTTGTTTTGATTGTTCAAACAATATGGAAGTTTGTCAAACTCACTCAAATCAATGCTCGATTTTCTATGCCATGCAGACTATTTTTCTATTATTTTTAGCTGGCTCTTTTGATAACCTGCTATTTCTGTCTCTTATTTTTCTTAACAATCTACTTGGTGCAGCGGTAAAGCTGTTGCCCTTGTGACCATGAGGTCACGGGTTCGAATCCTGGAGCAGCCTCTTGCAGAGATGCAGGGAAAGGCTGCGTACAAAAGACCCAAAGTGGTCGGATCCTTCCCTGGACCCTGCACAAGCGGGAGCTACGTGCACCGGGCTGCCCTTTTTATTTTTCTTAACAATCTACGGTTGGAGTTTGTTGAGCAAGTTTATCACTGGGCAATATTCAGCACAACTATTTCTTGAACTTGAAGCCTTTTCTTTTAACGGGTTAAATACATACCAACTGAGCAAAAAGGAAAATTGAAACTGCCATAATTGGCTCCCAGTGTAGGTTAACTAGGCTGCCTTTGGCATCGAGGTGGATTATGATGATCCGACATTCCTAACTAGCTCTTGCCTAATTTTTCATTTGGCTATCATTACATTTTTCTGCTCTCGTGGCTATTTTTCCACATCAGATTTAAAAATAAGTTAAGCATGATTCAGCAACCACAAACAGACCCTTATTAAGTGTAAATTTTATGAATTTTGCAGATCATCTTAGGGATCTTTGGATTGGCTATATCATCTTAGGAAGGAGTAAGCCATGGGGAGCAGACAAGTTGTCGCTGTTCTTCAACTAGGTGGAGTATTCACAACTGACGATGATGGGCATATGACCTATTCTGGCGGAGAGGCACATGCGATGCTTGTGAAAAGTGGTTGGACTTTTAAAGCGTTTAAACATGAGATATCTTCAACACTCAATAACCTCAAGCTTGATTCCTATGCATTCAAATACTTCCTTCCGAGAAATAATAAGACTTTGATTTCAATTTCCAATGACAAAGACCTTAAGCGCATGGTTGAATTCCATGCGGACTCGGAGACAACAGACATCTATGTCATTAAGAAGGTTGACAACAGGTAACCTTCTGACTGATATAAATATCCCTCTTAAGCGTATTCTAAAAGTGACATGAGATATATTTACAGGGTAAAGAGCTCTGTAGCAGATTCCAGCACTCCTGCAGATTCTGCTATAATAGGGACTACTCCAGATGGATCTAAGCGGCAAAAGATATGTGCAAGTTGGGAGAACACAATCACTGGAGTTGGCCAAGTATTTGAGGGTCCAAAGGAATTTCGTGATGCATTGCACAAGTATGCCATTGCACATAGGTTTCATTACAGATTTGTCAAGAATGACTCTTCTCGTGTCACTGTGGAATGTACTGATGAAGGATGTCCCTGGCGCATACATGCTTCCAAATCTTCTGCAAATCAGGAGTTCATGATCAAGAAAGTGGTTGGGAGCCATACATGTGAATCAGAGACAGTCAAAAGTAATCGCCTAGCTTCTCAAAAATGGGTTGCTAGTGTTATCAAGGAAAAATTACGTGACAGTCCAAACTACAGGCCAAGAGATATTGCAAATGATCTCCAGCGTGAATACGGACTAAGCCTGAACTATTCTCAAGCTTGGCGAGGCAAACTAATAGCTCGAAAAGAACTTTACAGCCCACATGAAGAGGCATGTAATCAGTTACCTTGGTTTCGTGATAGAATTCTCGCAACAAACCCTGGGAGTATGGCAACAGTAGAGGCATTGGAAGGTTCAAAGTTCCGCTTCTTTGTTGCATTCCATGCCTCCCTTCATGGTTTTGAGAATGGTTGCAGGCCTCTTCTCTTTCTTGATGTGATAACTGTGAAACCAAATAAGCATTGGAAACTATTAGGTGCTACTTCTGTTGATGGTGAAGGTGATGTGTTCCCTGTTGCATTATCTGTAGTGGATGACGAGAGTCAAGAAAATTGGCATTGGTTTCTTGAACAGCTAAAGGCATCGTTGCCTATGCCTGGAGACATAACATTCATATCAAATGGCAGAAGTGGTCTCTGGGATGATGTTTCTGTAATATTTCCAGATAGTTATCATGGATACAATGTCAGCTTTTTCATTGAAGAATTTAAAACAAAATTGGATGACAGCTGGAGTGAAGAAGTAAAAGATATAATGGTCGAGCATCTTAAGGATGCCATATATTCGTGCAGAGTTGATGAATTCAATCATTATTTTGATCTCATTAAAGCTGAGTCTGACAAGCTTGCTGAATGGCTTTTGGAGACTAAACCTGAGCGGTGGTCAGATGCGTTATTCAAAGGGTCACGTCTTGGCCAATACACATGCAATATTTCCGAGACAATTGCGGAGTGGATCCCCAACAGATATGAGCTCCCGGTAGTGCAGCTGCTTGATACAATCAGATGCAACCTGATGGAGATGATCTATACACGCAGGGAATCTTCCAATACATGGTCAGAAGTATTAACACCGTCAGCAAATCAGAAACTTCAGGAAGAGATGAACAAAGCTCTTTCACTCAGTGTTGTTTGCTCAACTGAAAATGATGGAAACAATAATGTGTTTGAAGTATGTGATGGTTCGGTTTATACGGTCAACATTGATACATGGGACTGCACCTGCAGAAAGTGGCATGTGTCTGGGATTCCTTGCTGTCATGCCATCGCTGTGTTCGAGCAAACTGATCAGAATCCAGTCGAGTACTGTGCCAAGTATTTCAGAAGAGATTACTACCGCATGACTTACGCCATGTCAATCAACCCGATACCTGATGTCATTGTACCTCCTGCATCAACTGACGTAACGCAGAGCATGGGATTGCAACCATGCCCCATTCTAGCTCGCCGCCAAGTTGGCCGACCAAAGGAAAAGCCAGCTGATCCTCGTATTGCAATTAAAAGGGCGGTGCGCTGCAGCAGGTGCAAGGGCTATGGGCACAACAAAGCAACTTGCAAAGTCCCTCTCACAGCATAAGTTGTACTTGCTGTTATCAGTTCTCAGAATGTACATTATGTTGATAGTTGCTTTCCTTCTCCTTAATGAACTCTAGTGGTACCTTTTATGTGAAGATTTTCATCGTTCATCTGACAATGTGCAGAACATTACCTTGTCTTTGTGTGGATCATAGCCCGAAACGTGTTGTACTGCTGCTGTGCGTTATCATTGAATATTTAGAAACATTTCCTAGTAGGCGGCATGGGGAAAGATTTTGAAGGTTGTGTGAACTGAATAACTGATGCACACTGTTATATCTATCTCCATTTGTTCCCCCAGGCCCGGGCCTGATTTACATGGTTGTTTTTGCCACCAAAAAGCTGTTCTTTACGTTTCCTTTTGGTGACCTTATGCAAATCATTCTCTTCTCACAAGAGGGGTGTGTAACTGGTTCTTCAAGAATGATCCCTTCTATGCAAAAATCGTCATCTGTTGTGGAATTCGTTTCAGTCTTTCACTGGGCCAAAAATTTTACTCTCCAACAATAGCTCAAGCGGGAAAACTGCCAAGTTATGTGTGCAGAAGTTTTCTTGGCGGTGAATTTCAGGAAGATATATTTTCTCCAAAATATACAAATATTGTGGAACAGGGAAAATACTATTGCGCAAAGTGCAATCTTATGCAGTTTGTGACTTGGTTAGGAGATTTTCAAAGTAAACGTGCTTCGCAACATCTAGACCATTTTTTCTATTTCTTGCGCATTGTGGGAGATAAAGAACCACCGTGCCCATGACGGCCCAATTAAGGTTTGAGGAGTGCCTCCCCTAACACTAGGCGGCTAGGGCAAACTTTTTCCTCCAGACTTCACCGGCGAGCCCTTGGATGTGCCTCCTCTCTGCCTGCCGCTCCGGCAGCCGGTCGCGGGAGGGGAATCTCGGTGCCTCTGCTCCGCTTAGTAGTTTAGGTTCACCCATCGATACCACACTTCCAATTGAGAAGAGGACTCAAGCAGCTTTGGTCCTCTTTCTCTGATGTGTTCTTAGAAGTTAGAACCCACTACCCTCCCTCCCTAAAAGACCATGCGACCATCGATTCACCTCACGATAGTTAACCAATGAATCAAAGGCCTTGTATTCACACCACCGGATGAAATTGAAGCCATAATCTAGGAGTTACTCTAGAATGGTACTCTACAAGCTCCGCCGATGAGTCTGCCGAACTGGGAAGAAGAGGGGGTGCCCAATCAGCGCGTGTAGGGAAGTTGTTGCGGTGGCGATGGCTATGGTCGGAAAGCTAACTTTCATCATCATCCACTAGGTAACAAGCTATGTTTTATATGCGGCCATTTGCTTGAAACTACTCCCTCCGTCCAAAATAGATGACTCAACTTTGTACTAGCTTTAGAGGGAGTAATAATCTGTTGAACTGGGGCTCAGCACGCCAACAAACAACTGCTAAAGGTTAGTGATGACAATATGGATTATGTGATCACATGAGAAAATTGATGGATGGCAACGCTATCTACAATATGGATTATGTGATCTAGAGAGAATATGTGAAACTTGATGAGTGGCAATGCTGTCAACAAGGAGGCAGGTAGATGGCCACTGGACGGATCAAATGCAGTTTTTCAGAGAGTAGAAATCACATTATGGACTGAAAGGATTTGTTGGTTGAGTGTATGTCAACTAACAAGATCACAACTTCTGGATTAGAAACTTCATCTACAACTGATAAAATTGAAAAGTGCATCCGATTCCAGTACCATCACAATATAAAATCGGACTGAACTTTCCTACAGCTACTTACATGTTCAACAACTACATACGCCAAGTCCAAAGTAATTGGTCAAATGAATTTTTTTCAAAAGGTAGAAATCGCATTATGGACTGAAAAGATTTATTGGTTGAGTACATTTCAACTTACAAGATCTCAACTTCTGGATTAGAAACTTCATCTACAACTGACAAAATTGGAAAGTGCATCCGATTCCAGTACCATAGCAATATAAAATCCGACCAAACTTTATCATACATGCTACCAATACAGCGACAGTATTCCAAATGATGATGCATGACGAGTTCAATCTTTCTCAAAGGATACTGGAAATTTAAAAAACAGCAATTATGATAGATGGTGTGGCAACAAACTACATCCCCATAGATTGCTATGCTGTCTTCGCCATGTAGCTGTTGTCAAGTCCATGAGTGGAGAGAGACCTGAACCAGAATATGTAATGAGATGAATGGTCAAAAGATATATCAACTAACCTATAAAAGACAGATATGCCAAGCAAAATCAACTTTGCTGGATGATTCAAGTTCCAGAAATAGTGTAACAATATCAAGGAGAGCTATGAAGGAAACAACTCATCAATTGGAATTTCATTTCTGTCAATTTGGCAGGATGGCAAAAATTATAAAATGACACATCGAGAGCATATGGAATGCATCGTCCTTTGCTAAACTTGAAATGAAAATAGCCTTATAAGAGTATGAGAGCATTTGTAGTTGAACGATCATGAATGAATGACTCACACGAGTGTTTAAATGTCCAGAGAATTTGGGAACAGTTGTTCTTATACACTTGACAAATATGTCAATACTGTGCAAATCCACAAAGTGATAAGAAAAGAACAAGTTTACAAATTTGAATCAAGGCACTAGTTGATCAACTAAATATTCATTAAACATGCAACGGCGTAGGTTGTAACAATACTATAATGCTTGAACTAATGAACCACTGAGTAATGAAACAAATATTACCGAAATCAAATCAAATTTATCTAATACCTGAGGGGATACTCAAAACACCATCCCACGCCTAGCAGGTACAATGTACTTCACGCTTCCCTGGTGATCCTCTCGCTTGGCCAAACCAGCATCCTCTCCTCTCTTGGCCAAACCAGCGCCCTCTCCTCTCTTGGCCAAACCAGCACTCTCTCGTCCCTTGGCCAAACCAGCATCCTCTTGTCCCTTGGCCAAACAAGCAGGCATTCTTGCACCATCCACTTTTGCTTGAATAGGAGAATCAGCAGGGCACTGAAAGCGAACAATAACACTTCAGTACCATTACTAACAAGAGCAAATACCAACCACAAGATAAAACATTACCTCATATATATATCTTATCTTAGCCTCCTCCTTCGCCAACATAGCCTTCTCAAACTCCAACCAATCCTGCTTATTCCGGATGTATACAGGTACATCCGGTTGCAAGAAAGGAGTATGATTGATACCACGACACTGAATGACCGGGGTAGAGTGGCCACCTTTGTATTTATCAGCATCAACAGGGTGCTTCAAATCACACTCCCCGTACTTCGTACAACCTGAGCATGCGCCTTAGGCAAAACAAAGACATGTAGACAGTCACTACATATTTAGATATAAAATGTAGTAAAGCTAAGGACCAGTGGATGAGATGAAGGGCAACCAAAAGGCTAACCAAATTAATGTGACCTAAAACTCTATAAAGAACTTAATCTAAGGTAAAAGGAATACCGTTGATTTGTCATTTAATTACCAAATAACTAGCCAGGAGAAAGAAAACATGTGTAGACGATCACTATATGGCTGGGCATGAACTAGCTTAGATATTAAAACTGTAGTAAAGCTCAAGGAAAGTGGATGAGATGAACAGAAACATGACACAAGGGGCAACCAAACAGGGCGGCCAAATAAATATGACCCCAAATTGAGCAGAACATATCTAAGGTGGAAGAAATACCATTGATTTGTCATTTAATTACCAAAAAATAACCAACCAAGCAAAATAAAAGCATGTGCAGAAAGTGACTACATACGGCTGCGAATGAACTAGCTTAGACTTTAAAACTATAGTAAAGCTCAAGGACAATGGATGAGATGAAGGGAAACATGGCACAAGGGGCAAACAAACAAATGTGACCCCAAACTATATAAACAGAACTTAATCTAAGGTGGAAGAAATACCATTGTCAATAGGTTTAACCATACAGAAACAATTGAGCATGTATTCTTCATTTTCGCCTTCTATTCGTGTGATTTCACCAAAGAATAGATTGTCGACACCACTGTGAAAACCATCATCTCCTTTGGTTTTTGCAGTCAAATTGATATGATAGAATTTGTTAATAAGGCCGCCCTCCTCCTCGTAAATTTGTCGGGAGCACACAACATTATCAAGTTCATATGCAAGATCCTAAAAAGGAGGCATGGATTGTATCAGCAATTAGTACATGAACAGAAGACGACCAATACAAGCCTGGTAATAGGACAAAGAGTGAGGGCAGGAGGAGGGAGAGAGATCAAACCCCCAAAAGATGGTGATCTTCATTGTATTTATCCAGTAAAGCTTGAACCAATAGGTTCATATTCCTACGCCCGGGATTGCCTTCGGACGACTTCTTCCTTGTGCCATCAGGCCAATAAAGGCGATGTCGCACTGCAACCTCCGCCGGCGATAGCCCATCTCTGCACCTGGTTGAGGTTAGAACACACTATATGTTAGTAGATTGTAATTTCTGAAATGCAGATATCCATGGCAAAGTTGAGAAAAAACACATTATTGGAGAGCGCAGGCCATCAAGATGGCTTTTGATAGCCTTTTCAGCTTCCTCCAAGCTCCAGAATGGCCCCCCCAGACGAGGATACGTGTGGTAAGAACGCCCCAGATCTATTCTGATGAAAAACTGTATATGCCAACCAGGAGGTTTACGAGCCGAGATGAGTGGAGACGAGTGTGTTGACGTTGGTGAGACATCATGAGTTACCACCTCTGCCTGCTTGGAGGATGAGGAATGGTACTCACACCTGAAATGGAACATGGTTAGAAGGTTAGTATATAGACAACAAATTTTAATATTTGGTGATGAATAATTCATATAATTTGAAGGTTGGGAATATATGTTTTTTGCGCATGCCACATGCACGTGCACTACTAGATTTTGCAAATAGCCCTAGGGTCGGATACCCTAAGCAAGCAGGTAAAAACGCTAGGGAAAGGGGTTTCCCTAGTGTATCCCCTAGGGAAATCGCCCTAGGGCACGAATGGTGGGGAAATCTCGGTTTCACTAGGGTGAAGAAGGAATACCCTAGGTATAGTCCTCTTTCCCTTGGGTTCTATACCCTAGGGACACAAGCGACAGGTGGCCCGCATGCTAACCTGTAAAGTTGATAACCTTTGGGTTAGTTTCCTTCCCTAGGGAAATATTGTGTAACGGCGACCGTTGTTAGCCCAGTTTAGATCCCTTGGGTTTACAAACCCTAGGAATCATTATTTCAAAATATTGCATTACTGGGCAAATTAATATTGTTTCGTACAAATTAAACTATAAAAAATAATTGTATATAATCACTTCAAAAATTAGAAAACAATCACATGAAATATATATTTCAACCACCATTATTATAAATAGCAACATCAAAGAGTTTACATAATAGTACCACTCTTTACAAAAGATGGCATCTAGCTCAGTACCTAGAACTCACAAAATGTCATCTACCTAGGTGCCAATTAGTAGCGTGGAATACATACACCATGCATCATATGAGTTACTGATCCAGAATATCACAACCTTAACCAAGTGCATGGCCAAAAGGATAATTGTCCATTTGCTTCCAATTAATCAAAAAAAAAAGTTCAGACCACCTCCTTCACCACGACGAGGTATATCTCAAAATGTAGGTAAATCATCACCAGGTGGGGAGAAAGTTCCAGCAGCAACACCATTCGCATCATTACCATTTGCATCAAAGAAGCGGCCAAACATTCCATCTTCCGCTCCACGTAATGTATTATCCATATTTTCAACATCATTTGTTGGTTCGCCGACAGAGGGCTGCACAAATGTCATTATTAGCATTCTGGGAAATTTTCAATTGTATTTGCCTAACCAACTAAAAAATAAAATGGAAATACCAATTCAGCCCCTATTTGGCAAAAAAATTGAACCAAAATAACAAATGTCCAGAAAATTATGAAATTTTGACAAAAGGACAACCATATGATGCCTACTATTCTGCGAAATTTTCAATCATATTTGCCAAACCAATTAAAAAGTAAAATTAAAATACCAATTCAGCACTATTTGGCCAAAAAATTGAACCAAAAAACAAAGTGCAACCATATGTCGACTACTATTCTGGGAAATTTTCACTTGTTTTTGCGCATTTGCTGATATACTACAACATATTCCTTTTATGTTTTCATTTGGCCTATTTGGCGCTATTGCATTCAAAAAGACATAGGTACATACCACTTATGGAGAACAGATCGGAGACGAAGTGGCTAAACTTGGAAAAGCTGGAGGTGGTGGTATAACAATGCATGGAATCTCAGGTGGTGGAATTCCTTGAAGGGATGCGATGGTCTGAAATTTTTTAGACAAATTAGAAAGTACAACACAAAGGGAAACAACCAGAAATCATCAATGTCCAGATTTAAAAATACATTGAGGAAAATGTCATCTCAAACAACAAGAAAACTACTAGAAATCATCAATGTCTCCATGAGATAATTGCAAGTCCTCACCATCTTCTGATTCTGCATCAGAGTCAATTTCTTGATCAGAACACAAATATACAGCTTACAATTTTATGAGATGAAGAAATACACAGTTTTAATCAGAAAACAAATATACACAAATAGACCGTTTTTTTAGGGATCACAACTTCCTAGATGTGAGCTTCATCTTCATGGAGTAAAAAAGATCTCTAAAAAAATCATTTACCGATCCCTAAACTGATGCATCAGACACATATAGGAACATGAGGGAAACATTGTCATGTGAGCTCACCTAATGGAGCCCTTGATTCTGAAGTTGAAGAAGACGCCTATAGTTGCAGCAGGTTGCAGACCGAGGACGTATTGGTCAAGGGCGGCAAGGTAGGAGCAGGGTGGCAGCAGCACGGATGCCTCCGCCTGAAGTTGTTGTCGAGGGCAGCAGGTCGGTCAAGCTCCACGGCGGCGGACCCTCTGCAGCGGCGGCGGCGGACCCTCTACAGGGGCAGCCGCGGGAGCCCAGGTCTGCTGCAGATGCAGCAAAGGCGGCGGCGGCGGCCCCTCTACAGCGGCAGCCGCGGGAGCCCAGGTCTGCTGCAGATGCAGCGGCGGCGGCTGCGGCAGCGACAGCCGCGGGAGCCCGGGCCTGCAACGGCGATGGCTTGAAGAGGGCACGGGTGACGCGGCTATGGATGAGGTGCGCCGCCGCAGCTTTGGTGCTATTTTGGCGGCGCTCTCACCGCTGGAGTGGGATTTGGGGGAAAATGTTCGCGCGTGTACAGGGTTGAGCTTTGGTGAATAGGAGGGTTTCGCGCGTTCGGGAGAGAAGATTGGGGAAACTTCGCGCGTCTAAGGGGGTGAAGGGATACGAGCGCGTACAATTTTGCGCGGGCTCGATAAGCGCCAACAGCCAATTCTGGGCGCGTGTATAGCCAATTTAGGCACTACTGATTTTTTGGAAAAGAAAAGGCACTACTCAACTAGCATCTGGTCAAAAAGATTTACTTGGCTATTATTTTCCATTGTGTATATCTAACCCTCAAAGAAATATGCACTTATTTCCACCTATTTCACTGACACATGTACATTTACTAATCAAGTGTGTGCACAAAAAGTGATGGGTCGACATATATGTCAAAAAATATATATGGTCAATCAACTTACGTTTTCTTTTTGCACAATTTATGTTATTTTCACATTTATTTTTTCTTGTAGGTTTAAATTTTCTTGATATTCTATATTTGTTGCAAGTATATTTAGAATATAAATCTTAGGGTAAAATACATATTTAAGTGTGTGTAAACCTCCCTACAGTTAACATTACAAACACTAGGGATACTCTACGGCGTTAGTTGGAACGTTAAAGCCCCGTTTACACCATATGTTCAGTCTCTAGAGTTTTGTTTCTTCATCCTAGTTATAGATCTTTTCCTAGAGTTAATAAGATAACCCGTAGGGAAACACGCCGGCATGGCTTCAGCATGGTCCCACGCACGGAGTATCCCTTGGGTGCGTAACTAGACCCTAAGGAAACAATACAATCCCTTGGGTTTTCAGTGTGTACCCTAGGAAACCTTTACGTCCCTAGGGTGTCCAATTTAACTCTAGGGAAGTGCTTCAGCCCTAGGGCTATTTGCAGATTCTAGTAGTGGTGTGAAGTGGAAGACAAAGTTGATGAGTTGAAGAATAACTAGAGAAAAAAAAGTTTATTCTTTATTTATCTATATACGAGAACCCTTCATTCCTTCAGACTCATATTTGTTTTCCTAATAATAAACAAACCACCTAGTGAATATAGCCACCAGCATAGCAGAGACAAGCGATATAAAACCAGTGGATCATGATTAAGATAGTATAGTTGAGGATTGCACACTACTTAACTAGTGTAACTGGAAATGTTGGCCTTGGCTTTTAATAAAAAGCTGGGGCGGGGGGAAACCCCTTTGATTCAAAAAAAGTGTAACTGGCAACAAAGATAAGGTGTGAGAATTTGGTTATGTTGCTTGAGAGACAGTTAAGAGAGGGACGGATCGATAAAGGTCATATTGTGGAGGCCGTGGGCGATCGTAGGGCCTCATCTGGATGTCGGTGCGGGCGACTTCCACGCATGCATCTGGCAATGCTTAGTCTCGGGTGGTGGAGGTTGGAGTAGTCGCCAAATGTACATAACTCAAGAGTCAAGATATCTCATAGCCATCGCCGTGAGGGTTAGGTACACGGTTGCCGTCAGAAAGAGGGACACCAGACGAGAGCATTGCCTAGTCCGGGCGACGGGGGCGACTTCTCTTTAGAGATCACCATGCCCGTGGTATCGTCGGGTCGGCATGGGGCGGCAGAGAGGTCCAGGGTTTGGAGGATGCTTTTATGGATCTAGGTTTTGAAGGTTGGTTTTGCTGGGTAGGCAATGGGAAATGGGGAAAGACGGAAGCCTTTCCATGGGGCAAAGCGAGGGAAAGAACAAGAGGGAGTGAAGGAAGGTTGGTGCGCTGTCCATGGTCCATCTATAGGCAAACCTAGCCAAGTAAAGAATGTCGTCCAAGCCGGGGAAATACCCTTTGTTCCTAGCGTATACACAACTGATATACAGGTAGTTCAAAGCTGCGACATTTATTTTGGATTGGAGGGCGTAATAATTAAAAACATTAAAAGTTAGCAGTCCTTTTAGAATAAACTTAACTTCTTTTGCGCTAGTATATAATTTTTCATGAATAAAAAACCAGTGTCGACTTCTAGGCAAAAAAAGAACAAAATTTATTTGCTATTATAGGTCACTATTCATACTATTTTGGCTGAAATTTAGTTTTTTTCTAAAGAAGTCCATGGGGTTTTTATCTTTGCGGTTTTCTACAAGTACAATGAAAGTTCAAGTTTATTTTAAAAATATTTTCAGAATTTTTAAAACTTTTATTTAGTTGCTACTTTCCCATATAGAGTGTGTATACACCCATAGACCAAACGTTCTTGTCCGCTCCAAGCCATCCAGGCTAGTGGGATTTTCTTCTCAAAAAAGAAAAAAGCTAGTGTGATTTAAAAATTTCTTTTGGAGAGATCGCTCTTTTTTTTATATAGACAAGGAGAACTCGCACCTATACAGCGCTTCATGCATGGTTTAGTCAACGGAGCACGACTTTAAGGGCCGGCCCATGTAGCGCTAGCGCCTGATTCGTCACTCTCTTTTCTTAGTAACAAAACAGGCATCTACAAGTTTTTTAACTGTTGACTTTGGCTATGACCCTGACCATGAAAAAAATCATAAATTCTAAACTAAACCCGTATTTCAAAATCTTTCATGGATTTCAAAAATCTCACAAATATGATAATGTTAAATAATTTGAAATTCTCATAAATTTGAAAATTATTCACGAATTTTAAAAATATTTTAAAAAATGACTTTTAAAATGGAATAAGGAAAAAATGCAAACCAAATAAAACCAACATAGAAATACCGAAGACAGAAAACATCAGGAAAATCAGACCAGAAGCTTCCAGCAGGTTCCCAAAAACCGGACTATGGAAGTCAAATAGATGGATCGGCCCATGTAGAAACGCCGTGGGCACTATGCACGGGCAACACACTAACTAGCGCATAAGCGCGAATAGGATTAGGCTCTCTTTTTTTTCAATCAGGTAAAGGGTTTGAGAGATGGAGGCCGCGATTGAAAAATATTCCGTTCCCTCACTTTCGGCTGTCATCTTGGCGCTGAAAAGTGTGGATACATCAGATTAATAGTGATGTCGTCTTCGGTAGCTTTTTCATAGTGGTGCTTTTACGAAGAAGAAAAATCTAAACCATAAAATGGCGGTGCATGGAGCTAGTAAGCTTTGTGTTCTTTTTTTTGCGGGAAAAGTAAGCTTTGTGTTCTGACATATCCATTTTATTTGAATCTGACAACTTTATGTTATTGTGACGAATTGTTTTTGCTAGTTTGGCTTTTTGTGGAGTTGAAACATTTCCTCGATGTTGCGCCGAAGATCTTGTCATTCAACGATACAGTATTTGTAGGAGATTAACCCCGAGCCAAGTCCGTTCATCAGACATTGCTTCCCATCTATTTGGACAACGACTCGAATGACTTACAAAAATCTTTATTGATAATCAAGTTCTTATATAGGTGAATAAATGATAGTACCACTGTGTCACTCCAATTGCGGTATCTTTGTTGAAGTTTTAGAAATGTTTCATCTGGCAAAGATGGATACCACGGAGAAGCTATCTCTAAGAAATTTTATTGAAATGTTTAGTTATAGGAGTTACTTTGTAATTTCTTGGATTTTGGATACAAACCATTGTGCATATAGTGTTTACAAGTATGAATATATTTACAGGTGTTTAAAAGGACAAGTACGATTTCCTTGACTAAAAAAAACAATACATCGTTTCACAGCCTAAGATTTCTGGTCCTGATGAGAGTGTCCAGAGAGGGCAATTTTATAACATTCTCATATTTTTTCTCGAACATGAGAACTTAGTGCGGTCATTAATTGCTCCAAAAAATAGCTCTCCATTTTATTTTATTTTCTGACGTTCCAATTTTTTCTAAAGTCAAGATAAATAAGAATTTGGTCAAGTCTATAGAAAAGTGTTTTAGCATATATACAAAAATATATTTTATGAAGACTTGAACAAAAACTAATTTTTTGATATAAATATTGACACCTTTTTTTATAGATCTAGACAAACTTAAACGGAGGTAGTATTACCTTTGTACGAAGTGTTCGAGTTGTGTTGAATCTTGTGTAGGTTATAGTTGAACACTAATGCCATGTTTGGATTGTCATATTCTTTTCAAATACATCCTTATAGAATAAGGGTCTCGACTCATCGTTTTGTTTGCATCGAGAGCAGAGCAGCCGGCAAGATAGATACTAGTGTAAAATATACACCAACAAATCCAAGCATGCCCCCCTAAGTCGTAACGAGTGTAGACAGGGTAAACCTGATCATTCCATGGGCCGGGTCAGGTTCAGACTGGGCTTGGCAACACCCGAAGAAAAATAGCCCGAGTCCAGCCTGGATGTCGGGTTTTGGGTTCGGGCCTCCAGCCGGGTTGTCTATTAACAGGTCTAAGATAGGGTATGGAGACAGGACACTTATATCAGGCTTGAGACCAGAATACTTTTGACTTTCCCCATCGAAGAGCATGAAATTCTAAACATCCAAGAAACAGTAGATCGTCTGGAGATAAAGAAAATCATAACGAGAGAACGTTGGAGAGAGAGACGTACCCTGTAAGCAGCGACATGCTGGTTATTTTTCGCTTTCACCATGATGTTTAGGGTCGATCACCGGCGGTCACGCACACGAATTATTTAACCTGAGGCTAATGTGCTCTGGCTTCGTGGCCGTGCTAGCGCGTAGCACCCCCTTTATAACGCGCAGAAAACAGCGGACCTTGACTCGGACATGGAAACAAAGAGCAAGACCATGACTCGGACTTGGAAACGTTCTGCTACAAGTACTAATGTATTACTCCCTCTGTAAACTAATATAAGAGCGTTTAGATTACTAAAGTAGTGATCTAAACACTCTTATATTAATTTACGGAGGGAGTATATCTCATGGTTAGAGTCGTGCCGGGACATGATCCTCCTGGGCGATTTGGGAGTTCTGGTCTCCGATCCTCTTCTTAATGTATCCTGGACCATTTGATTTGCCCGTGAGATGACATGAGCGGTTGGATAAAATTCGCAATCGGAGTAATGGATAGTTTTCTTTTCTCACCTCAGAATATTGGTACTCTCTCTCTAACTCGTGGGATGTGCGACTGGTGGGCCACCCTGTCTGCGGCTGTGGGTATGCATAGATCCAACGCGGGTGGCCTGCGGTCAAAACTGCATGCCACCGGCTGTAATTCTCAGATCCAATCATGGGTATTAGAGCGACCTTGCCCTTGCATGGTGTGTCGTGGACGGGTCTTTTCTGTGTAAAGGATAGGAGAGCGCTCGATTGGGTGAGAATCTTAGTCGTCATCCCTGTCGCGCCCCTTTCCCTTGCCCTTGCAGCCATCGTTGTGCTCCTATACGGTTCTCCTCTCCCGTCGCTGAGCTCACCTCCGTCGCTGCTCTCCCCATCCCTCTCTCGCCGCCACCCCCGCGTCATCCCCTAGAGATGACGAGCGCGAGGAGCAAGGCTGGTGACTAGGCACTACCGTACGAGGGGCACAACAAAACTATGACCGGGGTGTAAACTATGGAGGGGGCGCCGCACACGACTAACAATTGATGTTGTGTGCTTGTGAGGCGCCCCCTCCCCACATATATATAGGTGGCAGGGGAAGGGAGGCAGCCAGGGCGTGCCCTAGGGTTGGCCGCCGCCCCGTAGGGGCCTTGCCTTGCCCCGCACCCCCTTTCCATGTATGCATGAAGGGGAAGGAAAGTGGGGGTGAGGGGGTGAGGGAAGGAAGTGGGAATCCTAATCCACATTTTCCTTTCCCTTCCCCGTTTTCTTCTCCTCCTCCTATGGCCTTATAGGGCGCACCAGCCCTTTGTGGGCTAGCGTGTTCCTTCACAAGGCCCATATGGCTCATAGGATTGCCGGGACACCCGAAACACCTTCCGGTGACCTGATAAGTACATGATACCCTTCGGATCACTTTCAGTGTCCAAATACCATCGTACTATATATCAATCTTTACCTCTTGACCACTTCGAGATTCCGAACAACATTCGGTTACCAAATCATATAACTCATATAATACAATATCGTCATCGAACGTTAAGCGTGCGGACCCTACGGGTTCGAGAACTATGTAGACATGACCGAGACACCTCTCCGTTTAATAACCAATAGCGGAACCTGGATTCTCATATTGGCTCCTACATATTTTGCGAAGATCTTTATCGATCGAACCGTTATGACAACATACATTATTCCCTTTGTCTATCGGTATGTTACATGCCCGAGATTCTATCGTCGGTATCTTCATACCTAGTTCAATCTCGTTACCGGCAAGTCTCTTTACTCGTTCTGTAATACATCATCCTGTAACTAACTCATTAGTCACTTTGCTTGCAAGGCTTCTTATGATGTGTATTACCGAGAGGGCCCAGAGATACCTCTTCGATACTCGGAGTGACAAATCCTAATCTCGATCTATGCCAACTCAACAAACACCTTCGGAGATACCTATAGAACATCTTTATAATCACCCAGTTACATTGTGACGTTTGATAGCACACAAGGCATTCCTCCGGTATCCGAGAGTTGCATAATCTCATAGTCAAAGGAATATGTATTTGACATTAAGAAAGCAATATCAATAAAACTGAACGATCATTATGCTAAGCTAATGGATGGGTCTTGTCCATCACATCATTTTCTTAATGATGTGATCCTGTTATCAAATGATAACTCATGTCCACGGTCCTAAAACCTTAACCATCTTTGATCAACAAGCTAGTCAAGTAGAGGCTCACTAGGGACATAGTGTTTGTCTCTGTATTCACACATGTATTTAGGTTTCCGATCAATACAATTCTAGCATGAATAATAAACATGTATCATGAATAAGGAAATATAAAATAACAACTTTATTATTGCCTTTAGGGCATATATCCTTCAGTCTCCCACTTGCACTAGAGTGAATAATCTAGTTCACATCCTATGTGATTAACACCCATATTTCGCATCGCCATGTGACCAACACCCAAAGGGTTTACTAGAGTCAATAATCTAGTTCACAACGCTATGTGATTAACACCCAAAGAGTACTAAGGTGTGATCATGTTTTTCTTGTGAGAGAGGTTTAGTCAACGGGTCTGCCACATTCAGATCTGCTATGTCTATAATGCTTTGCATGGAGCTACTCTATTTAATTGCTCCCACTTTCAATATGTATCCATATTGAGACTCAGAGTCATCCGGACTGGTGTCAAAGCTTGTATCGACGTAACCCTTTACGACGAACTCTTTATCACCTCCATAACCGAGAAACATGTCCTTAGTCCTCTTAGGTAACTAAGGATAATTTTGACCGCTGCCCAGTGATCTACTCCTGATCACTATTGTACCCCCTTGCTAAACTCATGGCAAGGTACACAATAGGTCTGGTACACAACATGGCATATTTTATAGAACCTATGGCTGACGCATAGGGATTGACTTTCATTCTCTTTCTATTTTCTGTCGTGGTTGAGCTTTGAGTCTTACTCAACTTCACACCTTGCAACACAGGAAAGAACCCTTTCTTTGACTGGTCCATTTTGAACTTCTTCAAAATCTTGTCAAGGTATGTGTTTAGTGGAAGTCCTAATAAGCGTCTCGATCTATCCCTATAGATCTTGATGCCCAATATATAAGTAGCTTCACCGAGGTCTTTCATTGAAAAATTCTTATTCAAGTATCCTTTTATGCTATCCAGAAATTCTATATCATTTCCAATCAATAATATGTCATCCACATATAATATCAGAAATGCTACAGAGCTCCCACTCACTTTCTTGTAAATACAGACTTCACCGTAAGTTTGTATAAAATCATATGCTTTGATCACCTCATCCAAAGCGTATATTCCAACTCCGAGATGCTTGCACTAGTCCATAGATGGATCGCTGGAATTTGCACACTTTGTTAGCACCTTTAGGATTGACAAAACCTTTTGGTTGCATCATATACAACTCTTCTTTAAGAAATCCATTAAGGAATGCAGTTTTAATGTCCACTTGCCAGATTTCATAATCATAAAATGTGGCAATTGCTAACATGATTCGGACAGACTTAAGCATCACTACATGTGAGAAAGTCTCATCGTAGTCAACCCCTTTAACTTGTCGAATACCTTTTGCGACACGTCGAGCTTTGTAGACGGTAACATTACCACCAGCGTCAGTCTTCTTCTTGAAGATCCATTTATTTTCTATGTCTTGCCGATCATCGGGCAAATCCACCAAAGTCTACACTTTGTTCTCATACATGGATCCTATCTCAGATTTCATGGCCTCAAGCCATATGTCGGAATCTGGGCTCATCATAGCTTCTTCATAGTTTTAGTTTCGCCATGGTCTAGTAACATGACTTCTAGAACAAGATTATCATACCACTATGGTGCGGATCGTGCTCTTGTTGATCTACGAGGTTCAGTAGTAACTTGATCTGAAGTTTCATGATCATCATCATTAGCTTCTTCTCTAGCTGGTGTAGGTATCACGGGAACAGTTTTCTGTGATGAGCTACTTTCCAATTCGAGAGAAGATACAATTACCTCATCAAGTTCTACTTTCCTCCCACTCACTTCTTTCGAGAGAAACTCCTTCTCTAGAAAGTTTCCATTCTTGGCAACAAAGATCTTGCCTTCAGATCTGTGGTAGAAGGTGTACCCAATTGTTTCCTTAGGGTATCCTATGAAGACGCACTTCTCCAATTTGGGTTTGAGCTTTATCAGGTTGAAGCCTTTTGACATAAGTGTCACAACCCCAAACTTTAAGAAACGATAGCTTAGGTTTCTCGCCAAACCATAGTTCATACGGTGTCGTCTCAACGGATTTAGACGGTGCCCTATTTAACGTGAATGCAACTATCTCTAATGCATAACCCCAGAACGATCGTGGTAAATCGGTAAGAGACATCATAGATCACACCATATCTAATAAAGTATGGTTACGACGTTTGGACACACCATTATGTTGTGGTGTTCTAGGTGGCGTGAGTTGTGAAACTATTCCACATTTTTTAAATGAAGACCAAACTCGTAACTCAAATATTCGCCTCTGTGAATAGATCACAGAAACTTTATTTTCTTGTTACGATGATTCTCCACTTCACTCTGAAATTCTTTTAACTTTTCAAATGTTTCGGACTTGTGTTTCATTAAGTAGATATACCCATATCTGCTCAAATCATCTGTGAAGGTCAGAAAATAACGATACCCGCCGCGTGCCTCAACACTCATTGGATCGCATACATCGGTATGTATTATTTCCAGTAAGTCATTGGCTCGCTCCATTGTTCCGGAGGACGGAGTTTTAGTCATCTTGCCCATGAGGCATGGTTCGCAAGTATCAAATGATTCATAATCAAGTGATTCCAAAAGTCCATCTGCATGGAGTTTTTTCATGCGCTTTACACCAATATGACCAAAACGGCAGTGCCACAAGTATGTTGCACTATCATTATCAACTTTGCATCTTTTGGCATCAATATTATGAATATGTGTATTAATACGATCGAGATTCAATAAACCATTTACATTGGGTGTATGACCATAGAAGGTTTTATTCATGTAAACAAAACAACAATTATTCTCTGACTTAAATGAATAACTGTATTGCAATAAACATGATCCAATCATATTCATGCTCAACGCAAACACCAAATAACATTTATTTAGATTCAACTCTAATGCCGAAGGTAGAGGAGTATGTGATGGTGATCTTATAAACCTTGGAATCACTTCCAACACACATCGTCGCCTCGCCCTTAACTAGTCTATGTTCATTTGGCAACTCCAGTTTCGAGTTACTAATCTTAGCAACTGAACTGGTATCAAATACCCATGGGCTACTATGAACACTAGTAAAGCACACATCAATAACATGTATATCAAACATACCTTTGTTCACTTTGCCATCCTTCTTATCCGCCAAGTATTTCGGGCAGTTCCGCTTCCAGTGACCATTCCCTTTGCAGTAGAAGCACTCAGTTTCAGGCTTAGGTCTAGCTTTGGGCTTCTTCACGGGAGTGGCAACTTTTTGCCATTTTTTCTTGAAGTTCCCTTTCTTTCCCTTGCCCTTTTTCTTGAAACTAGTGGTCTTGTTAACCATCAACACTTGATGCTCTTTCTTGGTTTCTACCTTCGCTGATTTTAGCATCGCGAAGAGCTTGGGAATCATTTTCGTCATCCCTTGCATATTATAGTTCATCACGAAGTTTTATTAACTTGGTGATAGTGACTAGAGAACTCTGTCAATCACTATCTTATCTGGAAGATTAACTCCCACTTGATTCAAGTGATTGTAGTACCCACATATTTTGAGCACATGCTCACTAGCTGAGCCATTCTCCTCCATCTTGTAGGCAAAGTACTTGTCAGAGGTCTCATACCTCCCGACACGAGCATGAGTCTGAAATACCAATTTCATCTCTTGGAACATCTCATATGTTCCGTGGCATTCAAAACATTTTGGAAGTCCTGGTTCTAAGCCATAAAGCATGGTGCACCAAACTATTAACTAGTCATCATATCGACCTTCCCAAACATTCATAACATCTGCATCTGCTCCTGCAATAGGTCTGTCACCTAGCGGTGCAGCAAGGACATAATTCTTCTGTGCAACAATGAGGATAATCCTCAGATCACGGACCCAGTCCGCATTATTGCTACCATCATTTTTTAACTTAGTTTTCTCTAGGAACATATCAAAAATAGGGAAGCTACAACGCGAGCTATTGATCTACAACTTAATTTGCAAATACTATCAGGACTAAGTTCATGATAAATTAAGTTCAATTAATCAAATTACTTAAGAACTCCTACTTAGATAGACATCCTTCGAGTCATCTAAATGATACGTGATCCAAATCAACTAAACCATTTTCGATCATCATGTGAGATGGAGTAGTCATCAATGGTGAACATCTTTATGTTGACATATCTACTATATGATTCATGTTCGACCTTTCGTTCTCCAGTGTTCCGAGGCCATGTCTGTACATGCCAGGCTCGTCAAGTTTAACCCGAGTATTCCGCATGTGCAAAACTGTCTTGCACCCGTTGTATGTGAACGTAGAGTCTATCATACCCGATCATCACATGGTGTCTCAAGACGACGAACTATCGCAATGGTGCATACTCGGGGAGTACACTTATACCTTGAATTTTTAGTTAAGAGATCATCTTATAATGCTACCGCCGTACTAAGCAAAATAAGATGCATAAAAGATAAACATCACATGCAATCAAAATATGTGACATTATATGGCCATCATCATCTTGTGCTTTTGATCTCCATCTCCAAAGCATCATCATGATCTCCATAGTCACCAGCTCGACACCTTGATCTCCATCGTTGCGTTGTGGTCGTCTCGCCAACTATTGCTTCTACAACTATCGCTAACGCATGGTGATAAAATAAAGCAATTACATGGCGTTTGCCTTTCATACAATAAAGAGACAACCATAAGGTTCCTGCCAGTTGCCGATAACTTTTACAAAACATGATCATCTCATACAATAACGTATATCACATCATGTCTTGACCATATCACATCACAACATACCCTGCAAAAACAAGTTAGACGTCCTCTACTTTGTTGTTGCAAGTTTTACGTGGCTGCTACGGGCTTCTAGCAAGAACCATTCTTACCTATGCATCAAAACCACAACAGTGATTTATCAAGTTTGCTGTTTTAACCTTCATCAAGGACCGACCGCAGTCAAATTCGATTCAACTAAAGTAGGAGAAATAGACACCCGCCAACCACCTTTATGCAAAACTAGTTGCATGTCTGTTGGTGGAACCGGTCTCATGAACGTGGTCATGTAAGGTTGGTTCGGGCCGCTTCATCCAACAATACCGCCGAATCAAAATAAGACATTGGTGCTAAGCAGTATGACGATCACCGCCCACAACTCTTTGTTTTCTACTCGTGCATATCATCTACGCATAGACCTGGTTCGGAGGCCACTGTTGGGAAACGTAGAATGCAATTTCAAAAATTTCCTAAGCTCACGCAAGGTCTATCTAGGAGATGGATAGCAACGAGGGGGAGAGTGTGTCTACGTACCCTCGTAGATCGAAAGCGGAAGCATTTTACAACATAGTTGATGTAGTCGAACATCTTCTAGCTCCGACCGACCAAGCACCGAACGTACGGCACCTCCGAGTTCTACACACGTTCAACACGATGACGTTGCTCGCCTTCTTGATCTAGCAAGGTGTCAAGAAAGTAGATGAGTTCCGTCATCACGATGGGATGGTGACAGTGATGGTGAAGTGATTCTCGTAGGGCTTCGCCTAAGCACCGCAAAACTATGACCGGGGGTGTAAACTGTGGAGGGGGCACCACACATGGCTAACGATTGATGTTGTGTGCTTATGAGGCGCCCCCTCCCCACATATATATAGGTGGGAGGGGAGGGGAGGTAGCCAGGGCGCACCCTAGGGTTGGCCGCCGCCCCTAGGGGCCCTGCCTTGCCCTACGCCCCTTTCCATGTAAGCATGAAGGGGAAGGAAAGAGGGGGGGGGAGGGTGAGGGAAAGAAGTGGGAATCATAATCCAGACTTTCCTTTCCTTCTCCTCCTCCTATGGCCTTATAGGGCGCACCAGGCTCTTGTGGGCTGGTGTGTTCCTTCACAAGGCCCATATGGCCCATAGGATTGCCGGGGACACCCGAAACACCTTCTGGTGACCCGATAAGTACCCGATACCCTCCGGAACACTTTTGGTGTCCGAATACCATCGTCTTATATATCAATCTTTACCTCTCAACCATTTCGAGACTCCTCGTCATGTCTGTGATCTCATTCGGGACTTCGAACAACATTCGGTCACCAAATCACATAACTCATATAATACAATATCGTTATCGAACGTTAAACATGCGGACCCTATGGGTTCGAGAACTATGAAGACATGACTGAGACACCACTCGGTTAATAACCAATAGCAAAACCTGGATGCTCGTATTGGCTCCTACATAATCTACGAAGATCTTTATCGATCGAACCATTATGACAACATACGTTATTCCCTTTGTCTAATGGTATGTTACTTGCACGAGATTCCATCGTTGGTATCTTCATACCTAGTTCAATCTCGTTACCGGCAAGTCTCTTTACTCATTCCGTAATACATCATCCTATAACTAACTCATTAGTCACTTTGCTTGCAAGGCTTCTTATGATGTGTATTACCGAGAGGGCCCAAAGATACCTCTCCGATACTCGGAGTGACAAATCCTAATCTTGATCTATGCCAACTCAACAAACACCTTCGGAGATACCTATAGAGAATCTTTATAATCACCCAGTTACGTTGTGACATTTGATAGCATGCAAGGCATTCCTCTGGTATCCGGGAGTTGCATAATCTCATAGTCAAAGGAATATGTATTTGACATCAAGAAAGCAATAGCAATAAAACTGAACGATCATTATGCTAAGCTAATGGATGGGTCTTGTCCATCACATCATTCTCTTAATGATGTTATCCCGTTATCAAATGAAAACTCATGTCCATGGTCCAGAAACCTTAACCATCTTTGATCAACGAGCTAGTCAAGTAGAGGCTCACTAGGGACATAGTGTTTGTCTATGTATTCACACATGTATTAAGGTTTCCGATCTATTCAATTCTAGCATGAATAATAAACATTTATCATGAATAAGGAAATATAAAATAACAACTTTATTATTGCCTCTAGGGCATATTTCCTTCAGAGTTTAGGGGGCTCTTTGGCCCAGCCCAAAAGGACCAGTGGCCGACGTGTCAAGCACTCCTTAATCCAGGACTCCGTCCACGAGTGTCACCGTCGTCACCACGAACGCAGTGATGTGCAGCGTACCTCAAGGCGGGGGTTGATCCGTTGTTGTCCCAATCTTTCATGAGACAAACCTTCATCACATCAAGAATTAGTTATGGGTTTACGAAGATGTTCACAAGCTCCACAGAAACAACACGCAAACCCCTCGATCTAAAGGAATAACATGGACAAATCGTATAGGCCCAGCTTGTAATCTCCTACGCGCTGCGCAGGAATTCACATGTTAGTAGAGATTTTTGTAAGATTTCTCTAAACTCAATAATGATCGACGACCGAAACACACAGACGGTGCAAATACCGCAAGATCCCTCGGTATGGGTCCGAGCATTGCTAGAAGTCTTAGATCGGAAGTTTCACAAATGGTTTATTTAGGTTAGGGCCTCCGGAGAGTAATACTTTATATCCTTCTTACTTTCGTCATTCATGGTGGATGGATACCTCATGCGAGGGGTTACAATATGCATGAGATTGCTACCAAGAGTTTGCCTATCTGAGGAGAGATCGTCCTAGAGGGGTCCGTAACCTCCCTTTATATAGGTAGGGAGGTTTATGGTTTACATAGCAGCATACGCAATCTTGGGCACTGTCGCCCTTAGCATTTGGGGGCACGAAGGTCTCTGGCACTCCCTGGGGCTTCTTCCTTGTACTGGGCCTAGTGGGCTATTTGTAGACGTCAAGGCCGGGCTCTCTTGAGAGATACACCCCCCGGTGCAGGGTAGCATGACAAGCATAGTTTCCAATTCATCATAAAATAAAGAGAAAAGTATATTTTTCGTCGCTCAACTTTTGGGCGAGTCTAGATTTGATCCCTCAACTCTAAAACCGGAGAAGTTGCACCATTAACACTTCAAACCAGTCAAGTTTCGTCCCTTGATATGAAAGTAGTGGTATCCATGCTGAGTCAACATTGTTTTGACCAGTCGTTACCCATGTGGCAATCTCTCTCTCCCCCTCTCTCTCTCCCTCTCCCTCTCTCTCCCTCTCTCTCTTTTTATCCTTTGTCCTTCTCATCCTATCTCTTGTAGGAATTTTATCGAGCACTTGTAGCGCACCCACACTTCCATCCACCTCGTTGACTACACTTGCCGCCCTGCCGTCAGAGCCCAGCCACAACACATCCACGGCAGCACGGTGACACTGCATGCAGGGTGAGGCGGCGTTTAGGAGAGCAACCAATGGCACAACGACCAACAGGACCACA
Source organism: Triticum aestivum (assembly GCF_018294505.1). Taxonomy (NCBI): domain Eukaryota; kingdom Viridiplantae; phylum Streptophyta; class Magnoliopsida; order Poales; family Poaceae; genus Triticum; species Triticum aestivum. Next base: position 181,406,058 of record NC_057809.1, on the reverse strand, counting down.
AATGGTGGTTGCGTGCGGGTCGACCATGGCGGGGCACAGCTCGCACGGAGGCTACAGAAGTGTGCGAAGTAACCATGAGCTTGACGTCAGCGAGTTGCAACACCCCCAATGTCATGCTACAATGACCTTCCACTAATGGTGCCATGTCATCAAGATTTACTAAGCCAAATTGCCCCTTGATAAAAATCCAACTCAAATTCAAAATTCAAATTGCAAGTGAAATTTTAAATTCACAAACGTGCAAACAAAATAGTTCATAATATGGCAAATGTTCCCTAAGTATTTATGATAAGAAAAATAACATCATTAAAGTTCCCAAAATGCCCCTAAGAATTAAAACAGTGGAACAACAACCTTTTAATTGACCTTTTCATTTTCAAAAAATATGTAAACCTTTTCAAATGACCCCACACTTTTTGTGCAACCTAGTAATGTTGCGCTTGAATTATGTGCAAAGTATCACATTTTACAAAATTCATTTAGTGTGAAAACGAATTGCAAAACAGAAAAGAAATAAGAAACAAAAAATAAAAAAGAAAAGAGGAAAACGGGCACTGTGCCACTGGACCCTAGCTAACTACAGGGCGGCCCTGTCCGCTATAGCCGGCCTTTTCCCTATGTCCGGTCAGCGTCAGGGAAAGGCCGCTCCATGGCCACTGACGCCGCACGCGCCGCCATCAAGAGCCGGAGTGATGGATAAGAGCAGACCTGCTCCCTCTCACTCTCCCCTTGAAACCCTAGACCTTTTCCCCTCCCCCTCGCCTCGTTTCCCCCCGATTTGGAGCTCACCATGAGGAGCCGGTGCGCGGCGACGTCAATCTCGTGGCCACTGGCCTCCTCTCACCGCCCCTCCATGTCCAGGAGCTCCATCGGGCTCCTCCTTGTCATCTCCACTCTCAAGACCGAGCAGGGAAGCCGTCAAGCGTCGCCCTCGACCCGTCTTCTCCACCTTCGGCCGCCGCACCTTAGCATCCGATTCGCCGCGCTCCGACCACCCCGGCTCCCCTAGGCTCTCGTCGACCTCATTGTGAGCCCCCGCATCCTCCCCTATCCCCCTGATCTCCGGCACCCCCCCTAGCTAGCTCCGCCATCGCGTCCGAGAGCTCACCACCACCGTGCACCTCGTCCCCGCAGCCACGATGAGAAAAGCTCGCGCCCGAGCACATTGGCGTGCTTCGGGTCTCCCCAGGATCCCGTAGCAAGCGCTAGCTTATTCCCCCGTGCCCCCTAGCGCCCCCCGGTCGAGTCTGTGCTCGGGCCGCCGTCGCGAGCTCGTCTCCGGCGAGCCCCACGCTTCCCAGCCGCCGCCGCCTATGGCAACGGATGCGCGTCAGCCTGGGCATCCCATAGGTAGCCTCCGCGTGTTAAATGGTTGGTGGAGACCATTTTTCGGACACCACCACACGTTTCGCCTCGCTGGAGGTTCATCGTCGGCATGCACGTAGTTAAACACCCCCTGGGCCACTTCTGGTGGGCCCAGGCCGTCAGGCCGATTAAATTATCCCTAATGGCTCGCTGACACCTCACCCCATCGGAGGAGGGGATCGAGATCGCTAGAGAGGCTTGTGGAGTGGCAAGCAGCGACGAACGGGGCTCGGGTTGATGGGAGGGGTCGAGGAGCTCACACGCACACAGCGGAGAGGTGGTGCCAAGCATACGACGCGGGAGGGAGACGACTTAGGCACATGGGCGCACTATGCCCTCTGCTCCTCTTTATCCGCGTCTGCAGTGGTTGTCGCCGACATCTAGGAGCTCTAGCGAGAGGTCAGGAGGGACGGGTCGAGGCAGGGGAAGCTCCAAGACAAGATGGAATGGCCGGAGGCGTGCTCACCGGCGGAGCAGTGGCTCTGCCGGCGCTCAGAGCGCGTCGAACACACGCCTGACACGTTGGACTCACGCGGTCACCGCGTGCACTGGTGCAACGTGATGCACCCGAGTGGTGAAATCATGTCTGGGGGTTTGTCTGTGCAGTGTTTAGTCTCTCTGAGGTGTTGGATCAAAACTAGGTCGACAGGAGGTGACTAGAGCTCCTTGGCAAGTTTTTGGACAGAAACTGTTGAGGTCATTTGAGAGAATTCTAGAGAGAGTTAGGAGCCGAAACTTGGGGGTTATGGGTTAGCTAGGAATGTCGTCAAGCTATAAAAATTTCAGCTCAAGGGGAGTAGTCAAAAATATACTTCCTTCACAAAGTACCATTTCTAACCAGAATGGAAATGATTTTCTACAGAAAAAGTACTCCACATGACCATAGGATTTTTTTGCATAGGAAGATGAGGCATGGTCCAAAGAATATTTGGGAATTTTCTCATATTTTTGGGAGCAATAAAATAGGGGTTGCTTTGGAGCAGAAGGGAAAATCATTCATTTTCAGAGGGAAAATGAATATTTTGCCTGTGAGAAAAATATTCCCATGGCAATATTTTGAAATATATGAGAACAAGAGATGTTGTTGGGAGTGAGTGGAGTCACTTGGGTGAAAATCAAAATAATGCCCAAGTGCTAAGTCCAAATGAGTTAATTCAAAAACTCGGTTTCAAACCAAATTTGCAATAAACTTTGGAGAAAGAAAAATGGCAAAAACCAGGGTGTCACATATAAGCATATCTCAAAGTGTCAATCAATTGTTTTAATTCAAACACAGGATCACCTTCAGGTGGACGAGGACCTTCTAGAGTTTGTATAGGCAAATTGTGTTTTAGCAGAGGTTGTTGTTCAAAGAAAGTTTTATCTATTTCATTTCTCTCATGTAAGTGCATATCATTTTCATGGTCTAGCAAATATTGTTCAAGTGGATCAGTATGAGGCATAGCAATAGAAGCAAGACCAACTATTTCATCCTTACTAGGAAATTCTTTATTATGACCTTGTCTATTAAACTTAGAGAAATTAAACTCATGAGACTCATCACCAAAACTAACACTGATAGTTTGTTTATGACAATCTATAGTAGCATTGACAATGTTCAAGAAAGGTCTACCAAAGATAATGGGACAAAAGTCATCTTGTGGGAACTAGAAAATCAGTAGGGTATTTTATTTTCCCACACACAAGACTTCATCATCTCTAACAATCCCAAGTGGTGTGATGGTGTCTCTATTTGCAAGCTTCATAGTAACATCTATGTCTTATATTTCAGCGGGTGCTATGTCATTCATACCTTCTTGGTATAAGGTAAAAGGAATAGCACTCACGCTAGCACCTAAATCACATAAGCCATGATAACAATGATATCCTATTTTAAGTGAGACAACAGGCATGCCAACAACGGGTCTATGTTTATCTTTTTCATCGGGTTTGACAATTCTAGCAGCTTCATCATAGAAATAAATAACATGCCCATCTATATTTTCTGCCAGGAGATCTGTAACCATATCAACACTAGGTTATACTTTAATTTGGTCAGAGGGTTTAGGTGCTTTAATATTACTTTTGCGAACCACGGTTGATACCTTAGCATGTTCCTTTATCCTAACAGGGAAATGTGGTTTTTCAATATAAGCAGTAGGCATAACTGGATCAAGATTGTAAATAATAGTTTCATCTAGATCTGGAACCGGTTCTTTAATTTCTTATTTAATAGGGGGATGATACTTGAACCCTTTCTCCTTAGGGAGATCAACATGAGTAGCAAATGATTCACAAAAGGAGGCTAGTATCTCAGAGTCAAGTCCATATTTAGTGCTAAACTTGTGAAAAGCATCGATATTCATAAAAGATTTAACACAATCAAACTCAATCTTAATACCTAACTCTTTACCTCCTTCAAGTTCCCAATCTTCAGAGTTACGATTAATTCTTTCTAAAAGATCCCACCTGAATTCAATAGTCTTCTTCATAAAATAACCAGTACAAGAAGTATCGAGCATGGATTGATCATCATGAGAAAGCCGAGCATAAAAGTTCTGAATAATAATTTCCCTCAAGAGCTCATGATTGGGCAATGAATATAACATTGAATTAAGCCTCCCCCAAGCTAGAGCGATACTTTCTCCTTCACGAGGCCAAAAACTATATATGTAATTCCGATCACGATGAACTAGATGCATAGGATAATTTTTTTGGGGGGAATTCCAATTTCAATCGATTCCAGTTCCAAGATCAATATCATCGGATAGCCTATACCATGCAAGTGCTTTTTTTTCCTTCAAAGATAAAGGGAAAACCTTCTTCTTAGCTTCATCTCTGGGTAAACTTGCAAGCTTAAATAATCCATGAATTTCATCCACATAGATCAACTGCATATTAGGATGTTCTGTTCCATCTCCTACATAAAGATTAGCTAGCAGTTGTTCTATCATACCCAAAGGAATTTCATAACCAATATTTTTAGTAGGTGCAATAGGTTGAGGGGCCACAAATTGTGCTTCCAGCCGAGGTGAAGATACTGATACGTCTCCAACGTATCTATAATTTTTTATTGTTTCATGTTATTATATTATCTGCTTTGGATGTTTTATATGCAATTTTATATGATTTTTGGGACTAACCTATTAACCTAGAGCCCAGTGCGAGTGCCAGTTTCTGTTTTTTTCCTTTTCGTAGAAAAGGAATACCAAACGGAGTCCAAACGGAATAAAACTTTTGCGATGATTCTTCTTGGACCAGAAGACACCCGGGAGACTTGGAGTGCAAGTCAGAGGAGCCACAAGGCGACCACAAGGGTGGAGGGCGCGCCTAGGGGGGTGGGGCATGCCCCCAACCTTGTGGGCCCCTCGTTGACCTCCTGACGTAGATCTTCCTCCTATATATACTCATATACCCCCCAAAACTTCCAGGGGAGCCACGAAACCACTTTTCCACCGACCGCAACCTTCTGTACCCGTGAGATCCCATCTAGGGCCTTTTTCCGGCTTCATGCCGGAGGGGGATTCGATCACGGAGGGCTTCTACATCAACACCATTGCCTCTCCGATGAAGCGTGAGTAGTTTACCACAGACCTACGGGTCCATAGCAAGTAGCTAGATGGCTTCTTCTCTCTCTTTGATTATCAATACCATGTTCTCCTCGATGTTCTTGGAGATCTATTCAATGTAGTACTCTTTTGCGGTGTGTTTGTCGAGATCCGATGAATTGTGGATTTATGATCAGCTTATCTATGAATATTATTTGAATCTCCTCTGAATTCTTATATGCATGATTTGATATCAAGTCTCTTTGAACTATCCATTTGGTTTGGCCAACTAGATTGGTTTTTCTTGCAATGGGAGAAGTGCTTTTCTTAGCTTTGGGTTCAATCTTTAGGTGCTCGATCCTAGTGACAGAAGGGGAACTGACACGTATTGTATTGTTGCCATCGAGGATAACAAGATGGGGATTTCATCATATTGCTTGAGTTAATCCCGCTACATCATGTCATCTTACTTAATGCGTTACTCTGTTCTTATGAACTTAATACTCTAGATGCAGGCAGGAGTCGGTCAATGTGTGGAGTAATTGTAGTAGATGCAGAATCATTCCGGTCTACTTGACACGGACACGATGCCTATATTCAAGATCATTTCCTTAGATATCGTCATCACTTTGCGCTTTTCTATCAATTGCTCTGCAATAATTTGTTCACCCATCGTAATAATTTCTTTCTTGAGAGAAGCCTCTAGTGAAACCTATGCCCCCCGGGTCTAATTTCCATCATATAAGTTGACGGGAAACTAATATGTTATAAAATAGATCCGGGGGCATAGGTTTCACTAGAGGCTTCTCTCAAGAAAGGAATTATTATGGTTAGTGAACAAATGACTGCCGAGCAATTGATAGAAAAGAGCAAAGTTATGACGATATCTAAGGCAATGATCATGAATATAGGCATCACGTCCGTGTCAAGTAGACCAAAACGATTCTGCATCTACTACTATTACTCCACACATCGACCGACTCCTACCTGCATCTAGAGTATTAAGTTCATAAGAACAGAGTAACACATTAAGTAAGATGACATGATGTTGCGGGATTAACTCAAGCAATATGATGAAAACCCCATCTTGTTATCCTCGATGGCAACAATACAATACGTGCCTTGCTGTCCCTACTATCACTGGGAAAGGACACCGCAAGATTGAACCCAAAGCTAAGCACTTCTCCCATTGCAAAAAAAACCAATCTAGTTGGCCAAACCAAATCGATAGTTTGAAGAGACTTGCAAAGATATCAAATCATGCATATAAGAATTCAGGGAGATTCAAATAATATTCATAGATAAGCTGATCATAAATCCACAATTCATCGGATCTCGGCAAACACACCACAAAAGAGTATTACATCGAATAGATCTCCAAGAACATCAAGGAGAACTTTGTATTGAAAATCAAAGAGAGAGAAGAAGCCATCTAGCTACTAGCTATGGACTCGTAGGTCTGAAGTAAACTACTCATGCCTCATCGGAGAGGCAATGGTGTTGATGTAGAAGCCCTCCGTGATCGAATCCCCCTCCGCCAGGATGCCAGAAAAGGCCCCTAGATGGGATCTCACGAGTACAGAAGGTTGCGGTGGTGGAAAAGTGGTTTCGTGGATCCCCTGGATGTTTTTGGGGTATAAGAGTATATATAGGAGGAATATCTAGGTCAGGAGGTCGCCAAGGGGCCCACAAGGTTGGGGGGCGCGCCCCACCCCCTGGGCGCGCCCTCCACCCTTGTGGCCGCCTCGCGGCTCTTCTGACTTGCACTCCAAGTCTCTTTGGTGTCTTCTGGTCCAAGAAAAATCATCGCAAAAGTTTTATTCCGTTTGGACTCCGTTTGGTATTCCTTTTCTACGGAACTCCAAAACAAGGAAAAAAACAGAAACTGACACTGAGCTCTAGGTTAATAGGTTAGTCCCAAAAATCATATAAAATAGCATACTAATGCATATAAAACATCCAAAACAGATAATATAATAGCATGGGACAATAAAAAATTATAGATATGTTGGAGACATATCAAGTATCCCCAAGCTTAATTCATGCTCATGCTCGAGTAAGTAAATGATAAAAACAGAATTTTTGATGTGGAATGCTACCTAACATATTTATCGATATAATTCTCTTTATTGTGGCATGAATGTTCAGATCCGTAAGATTCAAAACAAGAGTTTAATATTGACATGAAAACAATACTACTTCAAGCATACTAACAAAATAATTATGTCTTCTCAAAATAACATGGCCAAAGAAAGCTTATCCCTACAAAATCATATAGTCTGGCTATGCTCCATCTTCATCACACAAAATATTCAAATCATGCACAACCCCGATGACAAGCCAAGCAATTGTTTCATACTTTTGACGTTCTCAAACTTATTTAACTTTCACGCAATACATGAGCGTGAGCCATGGACATATCACTATAGGTGGAATAGACGGTGGTTGTGGAGAAGACAAAAAGAAGGAGATAGTCTCACATCAACTAGGCGTATCAACGAGCTATGGAGATGCCCATTAATAGATATCAATGTGAGTGAGTAGGGATTGCCATGCAATGGATGCACTAGAGCTATAAGTGTATGAAAGCTCAAAAAAGAAAATTAAGTGGGTGTGTGTCAGTGTCAAAACCGGCGGATCTCGGGTAGGGGGTCCTGAACTGTGCGTCTAAGGCGGATGGTAACAGGAGGTAGGGGACACGATGTTTTACCCAGGTTCGGGCCCTCTTGATGGAGGTAAAACCCTATGTCTTGCTTGATTAATATTGATGATATGGGTAGTACAAGAGTAGATCTACCACGAGATCAGAGAGGCTAAACCCTAGAAGCTAGCCTATGGTATGATTGTATGTTGTCCTACGGACTAAAACCCTCTGGTTTATATAGACACCGGAAAGGGCTAGGGTTACACAAGGTCGGTTACAAAGGAGGAGATACACATATCCGTATAGCCTAGCTTGCCTTCCACGCCAAGTAGAGTCCCATCCGGACACGAGACGAAGTCTTCAATCTTGTATCTTCGTAGTCCAACAATCCGGCCAAAGGATATAGTCCGGCTTTCCGGAGACCCCCTAATCCAGGACTCCCTCATTAGCCCCTGAACCAGGCTTCAATGACGATGAGTCCGGCGCGCAGTGTTGTCTTAAGCATTGCAAGACGGGTTCCTCCTCCGAACACATCACAGAAGAATTTGAATACAAGGATAGTGTCCGACCCTGCAAAATAAGTTCCACATACCACCGTAGAGAGAATAATATTTCCACAAATCTTAATCTGCTGACACGTTTTGGCAACATGACATCATGCCATGGCTCGGTGATTATTCAAACCATTTTTCTCCAACCAACTCCACACATAACGCGAGGCGGTTTCTTGACACGTCTTGTCAAAGCAGAGATCGTGTTCCCTTAATTACGGGATTCTCATCAATACGGTCGTGGGTAACCCAACCGTGTCTAGGACTCCTAGATTATAGGCAAGTCCCAAACGGCTACGGAGAGGATGCTTGATATTCACCCTCTTTATAAAGGGACAAGGCTTTTAATTTTTTCCTCCCGTGCTCAATCGAATCCTTCCCCCGCCTCGAGTTCTAACACCCAAAGCCTTGGTCAGGTGCTTCGGACCTTCAATCATGTCCGGATCCAGCCTTCATGGCCGGACGGAGGAGGATATCAAGAAATTGAGGGAGGCAAGGTACCTGACTGCCGAAGTCTCACATCGACTGCCCGCCCGAGGGCAGATCGTCCCCACTCCTAAACCCAACGAAGATGTCGTGTTGATCTCCCACTTCCTCCGAGGACTAGGCTTCGCTCTGGATCCCTTCGTAAGGGGTTTGATGTTCTATTACGGGCTTGATTTCCACGATCTAGCCCCGGATTCCTTTCTCCACATCTTGGCATTTATTGTCGTATGTGAGGCCTTCCTCCGCATTACCCCTCACTTTGGCCTATGGCTCAAGACCTTTGATGTGAAGCCGAAGACAGTCGAGGGACAGACACAGCGTGCGGAGGTGCATTAATAAGCAGGATTGCAGGAGCTCCGTGGCCAAAAGGTTCCTTTCCAGAGGTGTCTGGATTATGGTAACGGGAGTGGTTCTACATCACCGCTCCCAGAAGTGCCAAGTGGGTAGCTTACCCTGCCTTTCGATCGGGCCCTCCACCACAACTGATGTCATGGATCAGCAGGGGGCTAAGCTGGGGTCCAGCCAAGGATGTGCCCATATTGCAGAGCTGCATCCGGGATCTCTTCGAGGGAGATTTTAATTTGGTTATGGTAATGCAGGTCATGCTGGTTCGTCGAGTCCAGCCTTGCAACGCCGGCCTCTCCGCTTGTGGGAATTCAACCCAGAAGGACCACGCGCTATTCAGAATTTCCTCGGCCTGACACACGAGGAGATGTATAAATCATTCTTCGGACCTCAAATAGAGTGTCCGGATACTACCGAGGACGTGGGCCTGAGCAGCAACCGCACCGCCGACCAGGTAAGTAATCTTCTAGCCGAACACCCCGTCTTTCATTTATCACGACGTGATTCTGAGAAATCGCTCTTCGACCAGGACTAGCTAACGAAGGCGAAGATGATTCGGTGTTCGCCCCCCCTTCCCGAGGGTTTGGAAAATCCGGTACTGGAAAAGATGCTCGAATTAGCACCTTGCCCGGAGCCCTCAAAGGAAGATAAAGGGGGGAATAAAGAGGGCGAAAGCAGGCCTCCACCGCTACCTATTCCGACCGAGGGAACGGGCGCCTCCGTGAGGGAGGATAACCAAGGGGAGGAATCTGACATTCTCTCACCCCGGGGAAGGAAGAGCACTACCTCTGAAGATCCGGAAACCAAGGTTTCCAAACGGGAGAAGAAATCTCCACCAGAGGGTCCTGCCTTGGAGGTTGCTCTTGCCACACAAAATCCGTGCGGGGATCTTTCCTCTAACGAGCTATAAGTAATCAAAAAGTACTTTAATAGTGAAGATATACTACCTTACCTCTGAGGAAAATAACCAAAGCATTTATCTTGCAGTTTGGATCTTAACCCTTCTCAGCAAAGCTCGTCTTCGGGGGATCTTCTTCTGGAGATGATGGAGAGCGAAACGCCTCCCTCGGACTCCCCCGCTCAAGAAGCGGGCAACCTTGAAGTGTCGTCACGGAGGGCCTCTCCGGATCTGGTGAGGCCAGAAGATAATCCTATAGTTACCCGAAGTCCCCAGCGTCCGGCTCTCAAAGAGAGCAAACAAAAGAGTCCGACACTGTCTGGTATGCGGTCGGACATACTGAGGGAGCTGTTGGAGCGAGTGGCCATCTCAGAAGAACACCGTACGTTGATGGGTACGGTGATGGAAAGAATTTTGTCCGCCGAAAGCGGATTGCATGAAGCCTTTATGAGTCTACTGACGGGCTTTGAGGTACGTGAAATGATATACTTTTTGATAGTATCGCACATTTTTAGGTTTGTCCTGTGTAGATAGTAGCCCCTAAGACTCTAGTTGCCGTGGAGAACGGCGGCGAACAGAGGATCGTAGTCCCAGGTAATAACCAAACCACCTTTATGTGAGGGTGGTGGAAGCTCCGGTGGCTAGCCGAACTAATGAGTTTGCCGAACTAAAGCGGCAACTGGATGCGGCATATGCCGACATCGAGCTTGTTAACAAGCGGCTTGACGAGGCACAGGGTAAGTAATGTTTTCTGGTGAATGTCACATAGTAAGAGCAGCATGATGCCAGTATCTTTAATATGTTGTGACTGCAGATGGAGCTGCCACCGTGGAGATCCTTCGGGCGGAACTTGCCCGAGCCAACGGACAAGCAAGGAGTAGTAATGTGGCTGCTTTGAAGGCGGCCGCAGAGTTAAGAGCCGAGAAGGCCGCACATTGTGAGAGCAAAGAGAAGATGGCCAAGATGGCTGTAAAATTAAAAGACACTGCCGACCGTTGCTAGTTCCTTGAAGAAGAAAACCGAGTGAAGGCAACAGACCTTGAAAAGGCCACGATGGCGACCAAAGACACCCGCTTTGCTATGAGGGCGAAGAAGGAGGAGCTGCATGAAGCCGGGGATATTGCAGCTGGGAAGCCCTTTATGCTGTGGAGGAAGTTCGGAGATCTACAGTATGCCCCTCTGGATCGGCTGTGGAGTTTGGCAGATGCATATATGGACTTGGCGGCGAGCGCTGTCGACGCGGCCGAATACTTCCGAGATCAAACAGATCGTGAGGTGGACAAGCTGTTCTGGTCGCAATTTAACGTTCCAGAGCGTCCGCTTCCCTTGACTGATCAGCTAGCCGAATGGGCTGAACTCAATAGATTGTCCGGACTCGCCATGAGGTCCGTCGTAGATCATTTGTGGCCGGAAAAGCCGAAGCCGAACAACTATTTCAGCTTAGTGCAGCAGTTCCTTGGTGCGGTGCCGCGCATCAATGCGATGAAGAGGTCGGTGTGCATAGAAGGCTCGCGGATGGCCCTTGCCCGTGTCAAAGCATACTGGGCGGAGATGGATGCTACCACTGTTGCGGCGCAGAGTTCGGCCATAGGCCGAGTGGCTACCGAGCACTATTTTGAAGAAGTTCTTGAGGGTGCTCGTTTGATAGAGGCCCAGTGCTCGAAGAATATTATGTTTGAGTGAGATGTATTCCCATTGTAAAAACAATGGTTATGAAGTTTATTAAGGCTGTATTTATACTTTTGCATGGAAGTAATATGATGCCTCCTGTGCGGCCGTTTATGTATATATGTATATAACCTGAAAGATTGCAGTCGTCGGCTTCAACCCCCACGCATATAATGCGGAGGTGTTCGCAGAAGACGCGTGTTCACACTTAATCCAACGTCTTGGTCCTATTAATGAGGTGGTAGTGCAGCGAACGAGGCAACCAGACTATAATGCTTTAACACTTTCACTTAGCCATAGGAGTTTGACGGTGGGGATACTATATAGCCCCTGGTGGCTCCGCACTCTCCCGAATTCGGGGTGCGTTCCTGCCTGGCCGGGAAACGGCCCTTCGTTAAGGCGGAGGAATTCTAACATTCCGATAGGTCATCGAGTGGTTGACCAGTCTCACGCTATATCATGACAGTCCATTTTCGGCTTTCTCTACTGAGGTGCTCGTCCGGATGACCCGGGGCACAATCGCAGTAGTTCTCCTGGTGCCGCCTTAGCCGATAGAGCAGAACATAAGGCAGCAAAACACAGGAGCCGGGCAAACCCAACATTTAACCAAAGACATGATTCGGAGCTGATGCATATAAGGTCAAACTCGCGACGCCAAACACTCCCTAAGGTATTCGGTCTTCATGGTATAAACCGGGCCTAAACAGTGCCCTTTGTAAGAAGCCCCTGGTGTCCAGGTACGTGTATTATTCTGACGTGGCCACATGCCAAGACGCCAGCATCCTTCTCAATAGTACTGAGAATCCGAGGGACGTGTATCAACAAGAGATAGTAAGAAAGGTTTACGCAGGGTCCCTGCTGCACGTCTGCGCCTGTGTCTCCGTTGTGCCGTATCCTGGACGGGTGTAGCACGATGGTCATCTGTAAAAGAGAGAAACTTAAGTGAAAAGTTGTCGTGCAAAAAGGTAGGTTTAAAGAAACCATGTACAAGTCAAGATGAGTAAAAATTGCCACTTGTCTGCGCGTGTTAAGCCCCTTGTATTTGTAGTAGGGGTGTGGCCATCAAACTTGTATGAATTACATATAGCTGCGTCGGACTCGTCTAACCGTGTCTGTGGTCTTGACGACCTATCAAATGCTTTAGTTGGTAAGGTTGTTCTAGTGTGCGGCTGCCAAGGCAGCCGCACTCTCTTCGGCGCGCAGGGATCGCTCAATATTTCCATTTACTGTAATGATGCCACGTGGACCGGGCATCTTAAGCGTGAGGGAAGCGTAATGCGGTATTGCATTAAGGCGAGTGAAAGCTTCGCGTCCAAGTAGTGCTTGATAGCCACTTTGGAACGGAGCAATGTGGAAGGTTAAATTTTCGCTACCAAAGTTATCGGGGAAGCCGAATATAACCTCTAGTAGCAAGGAGCCCATGCAATGAGCCCCTGGGCCTGGCGTTACTCCTTTAAAGGTAGTATTGCTGTGGCAAATTTTCGTTGGGTCTATCCCCATTTTGCGGATTGTGTCCTGATATATCAGGTTTAGACTGCTGCCACCGTCCATCAGGACTCGTGTGAAATGGTATCTGTCAATTATTGGGTCTAATACCAAGGCAGCCCATCCTGCACGCCAGATACTTGCTGAGTAATCCCGATGGTCGAAAGTGATCGGTTGAGACGACCAGTGGCAGGACTCCGCAGTGATAGGCCCTTGGGCATATTTCTCTGGGAGTGCCACTTTGTTTCTCCCCTTGATCACGTGTAACACGTTCACTATTTTGACTTCTGGTGGAAATTTCTTTTGTTCCCCAGTGTCTTGCTTGAGAGGCTCATCCTCGTCTTCGCTTGGTGTATCCTCCCCCTTGTGTACGGCGTTGAGCTTGCCAGACTGCTTGAAGACCCAACATTCTCTGTGGGTATGATTTGCAGGTTTATCGGGGGTGCTATGGATCTGACATATTTGGTCCAGAATTTTGTTTAGGCTGGACAGTTCATCTCTGGCGCCTTTAAAGGGCGGCTTTTGCGGACCTAGTCGAGAGCTTATGAATCCGGTGTTTACCACCGTGCTCTTCGGGCTGTCTTCTTTATTCTGGCGCTTATTGTTTTTGCTGCGCCGTGATTTCTCGTTTCCGTCTCTAACTTCAGATGTACTGGGGTCGCTGGTGTTGCATCTGGCTAGCCAGCTATCCTCACCCACGCAAAAGCGGGTCATGAGGCTTGTTAATGCTGCCATTGTTCTCGGCTTTTCTTGGCCGAGGTGTCTGGCAAGCCATTCGTTGCGGATGCTATGCTTAAAAGCTGCCAAGGCTTCGGCGTCCGGACAGTCGACTATTTGGTTCTTTTTAGTAAGAAACCTGTTCCAAAGCTTTCGGGCTGACTCTCCGGGCTGTTGAGTTATATGACTCAAATCGTCCGTGTCCGGAGGTCGGACATAAGTCCCTTGAAAATTTGCCCGAAAAGCGTCTTCGAGCTCTTCCCAACTTCCAATGGAGTTTTCAGGGAGGCTTTTAAGCCAGTGCCGAGCTGTCCCTTTGAGTTTGAGGGGTAAATACTTGATGGCGTGGAGATCATCTCCTCAAGCCATATGGATATGGAGGATATAATCCTCAATCCAGACCCCAAGGTCTGTTGTTCTGTCGTATGCCTCTATGTTTACGGGTTTGAATCCCTCTAGAAATTCATGGCCCAGCACCTCATCGGTGAAACATAGGGGGTGTGCAGCACCCTTGTATCTGGGTGTACCGCGTTGTTCAGATGTTTGTTGTGTTGCATCGTATGCTGGAGCGTGCTTATGTGGTCCATAGATGGATCTGGTTGCACCGTCCTTTTGATTCGAGCCCTCGTGTGGATCGCGTATTGGCTTATGTGCGGCGTTGTCTGCCGCTCTATGTTGGACGTTAGGTCATCTATCTGGCCAGATGGCCGTTTTAATTTTTGGTTGCGGGGGATCTAAGGCCTCCTCATCGAATTCAGGTAGCAACTTCCGTTTCGGGTAGCTCTTGGTGTGGCGATTATTGCCGTACTTCGCTGCTGTGTTGAGTACTTTACTCCATCTGATTTGGAGTGTGTCTTGCGCAGCCTTGAGCCTTTGCTTTCTGCTTTTTTAGACTCCTCGCGATGGCAACAAGCCTTTGATGGGCATTCTGTTGCTTCGGGCGTCTATGCGGTGAGATGTCGTCCGGACTATTATCTTTGACAGAGTCGGGTTGTTCGGTTTGATTCTCTGTGTTGCTGTGGTCCGGCGATGGTTCACCCTGTTCTAACGCTGGGTTTATATGATCGTTGTTTCTGTCGAGGCGTGATTTGGAGTGGCGCTTACGCCGCCGCTTTGACTGCTTCTCGAGGGGACAACCCTTTGTTGCGTCCTTCCGTTCCTCATCGTCGTCGTCTTTTGGTGTGTCCACCATGCATACATCATGTGATGAAGTGAGCGTCCAGTGCCCTATGGGCAATGGTTCCTGTTCATCTCCTGCATTGTCGTCCATACCGTCGATGTCTTCGGAGTCAGAGTCGAGCATGTCGGTTAAGTCATCGACAGTGGCTAATAAGTGGGTGGTGGGTGGGCGGCGAATTTCTTCGTCATCCGCATCCCAATCCTACCGGACATAGTTCGGCCAGGACTCTCCTGACAAGGAGAGAGACTTTAATGAATTCAGTATGTCACCGAAGGGCGAGTGCTGAAAGATATCCGCGGAGGTAAACTCCATGATCGGCGCCCAACCGGATTTGATAGGAATGGGCGCATGCGGTTCGGAGTCCGTGGCCGGAGAAGGATCTGGCAGTTTGACAACACGGCTCTCGTGCAGGGTAAGGTCGATGTTCGGCTCGATCCCCGTTGGAGATGCGGCCTCTGTGGCGGGGTCTATCCACCCGTACATGGGAGGTGCAACTGGCTCCGAATTAAGGGTCGGAGCGGCTGCTGGTGTGATTTCCTGAACACTGTCCGATGGCAGAGCTAAATCGTACTCATCGTGACCGTGTGACGCACAAGGCAGAGG
This sequence comes from Triticum aestivum, assembly GCF_018294505.1. NCBI lineage: Eukaryota > Viridiplantae > Streptophyta > Magnoliopsida > Poales > Poaceae > Triticum > Triticum aestivum. The sequence continues at coordinate 181,390,589 of NC_057809.1, read as the reverse complement.
CTCGAATCCATCGAAGATCCAGTCTCCGCGGATATCGGCCGTGTAGTTTAAGCTTCCAAACCTGACCTAGTGGCCAGGGGCGTAACTTTTGATCTGCTCCAGATGGCCAAGCGAGTTGGCCTGCAACGCGAAGCCGCCGAACACAAAGATCTGTCCGGGGAGAAAAGTCCCACCCTAGACTGCATCGCTATCGATGATCGTAGGAGCCATCAAGCCTAATGGCGACGACACAGAGGAACTCTCAATGAAAGCACCAATGTCGGTGTCAAAACCGGTGGATCTCGGGTAGGGGGTCCCGAACTGTGCGTCTAAGGCGGATGGTAACAGGAGGCAGGGGACACGATGTTTTACCCAGGTTCGGGCCCTCTTGATGGAGGTAAAACCCTACGTCCTGCTTGATTAATATTGATGATATGGGTAGTACAAGAGTAGATCTACCACGAGATCAGAGAGGCTAAACCCTAGAAGCTAGCCTATGGTATGATTGTATGTTGTCCTACGGACTAAAACCCTTCGGTTTATATAGACACCCGAAAGGGCTAGGGTTACACAAGGTCGGTTACAAAGGAGGAGAGACACATATCCGTATTGCCTAGCTTGCCTTCCACACCAAGTAGAGTCCCATCCAAACACGAGACAAAGTCTTCAATCTTGTATCTTCATAGTCCAACAGTCCGGCCAAAGGATATAGTCTGGCTGTCCGGAGACCCCGTAATCCAGGACTCCCTCACTGTGCATCCAACTTGCTTGCTCACAAAGACCTAGGGCAATTTGAGGAAGCCCATCATTGGAATATACAAGCCAAGTTCTATAATGAAAAATTCCCACTAGTATATGAAAGCGATATCATAGGAGACTCTCTATCATGAAGATCATGGTGCTACTTTGAAGCACAAGTGTGGCAAAAAGGATAGTAACATTGTCCCTTCTCTCTTTTTTTGTTTGGGCCTTCTCTCATTTTTTGACCTCTTTTATTTTATTTTATTTTTTCGTCCAGAGTCTCATCCCGACCTGTGGGGGAATCATAGTCTCCATCATCCTTTCCTCACTTGGGACAATGCTCTAATAATGAAGATCATCACACTTTTATTTACTTACAACTCAAAAATTACAACTCGATACTTAGAACAAAATATGACTCTATATGAATGCTTCCAGCGGTGTACCGGGAAGTGTAATGAATCAAGAGCGACATGTATGAAAGAATTATGAATGGTGGCTTTGCCACAAATATGATGTCAACTACATGATCATGCAAAGCAATATGGCAATGATGATGTGTGTCATAATAAACAGAACGGTGGGAAGTTGCATGGCAATATATCTCAGAATGGCTATGGAAATGCCATAATAGATAGGTATGGTGGCTGTTTTGAGGAAGGATATGTGGTGGGTTTATGATACCGACAAAAGTTGTGCGGTACAAGAGAGGCTAGCAATGGCGGAAAGGTGAGAGTGCGTATAATCCATGGACTCAACATTAGTCATAAAGAACTCACATACTTATTGCAAAAATCTATTAGTCATTGAAACGAAGTACTACACGCATGCTCCTAGGGGGATATATTGGTAGGAAAAGACCATCGCTCGTCCCCGACCGCCACTCATAAGGAAGACAATCAATAAATAAATCATGCTCCGACTTCATCACATAACGGTTCACCATACGTGCATGCTACGGGACTCACAAACCTCAACACAAGTATTTCTGAAATTCACAACTACTTACTAGCATGACTCTAATATCACCATCTTCATATCTCAAAACAATCATAAGGAATCAAACTTCTCATAGTATTCAATGCACTTTATATGAAAGTTTTTATTATATCCCTCTTGGATGCCTATCATATTAGGACTAATTTTATAACCAAAGAAAATTACCATGCTGTTCTAAATACTCTCAAAATAATGTAAGTGAAGTACGAGAGTTCATCATTTCTATAAAATAAAACCACCACCGTGCTCTAAAAATATATAAGTGAAGCACTAGAGCAATTTTGCCTTGCTCAAAAGATATAAGTGAAGCACATAGGGCATTCTAATAAATCACGATTCATGCGTGTCTCTCCCAAAAGGTGTGTACATCAATGATGATTGTGGCAAACTAAAAATCAAAGACTCAAATCATACAAGACGCTCCAAGCAAAACACATATCATGTGGTGAATAAAAATATAGCCTCAAGTAAAATTACCGATAGACGAAGACAAAAGAGGGGATGCCTTCCCGGGGCATCCCCAAACTTAGGCTTTTTGACATCCTTGAATATTACCTTGGGGTGCCTTGGGCATCCCCAAGCTTAGGCTCTTGCCACTCCTTATTCCATAGTCCATCAAATCCTTACCCAAAACTTGAAAACTTCACAACACAAAACTCAACAGAAAATCTCTTATGCTCCGTTTGTATAAGAAAATAAAGCACCACTTTTGGTATTGTTGTGAACTCATTCTTTATTTATATTGGTGTAATATCTACTGTATTCCAACTTTTCGTAGAAAGTCTCGTAAGATCCGTTAGTATAAGAAAATAAATCACCACTTTTGGTACTGTTGTGAACTCATTCTTTATTTATATTGGTGTAATATCTACTGTATTCCAACTTTTCCATGGTTCATACCCCCTGGTACTAGCCATAGATGCATCAAAATAAGCAAACAACATGCGAAAAATAGAATATGTCAAAAACAGAACAGTCTGTAGAAATCTGGAGATTTCAAATACTTCTCTAACGCTCGAAATCCTAAGAAATTAGGAATTCCTAGAATTTTTTTATTAATCTTTTGCAAAAAGAATCCGTATTTTATCGTGCTTCTGTTAAAAATGAAAACTAATCTCCTGGGAGCAAAAGTTTCTGTTTTTCAGCAGGATCAAATTAACTATCATCATAGGCTATCCCAAAGGTCTTACTTGGCACAAGCACTAATTAAAACACAAAACCACATCTAACCAGAGGCTATATGAAAAATTTATTGTAAAACAGAACCTAAAAAGCAAGAAAAAAATAAAATTGGTTGCCTCCCAACAAGCGCTATTGTTTAATGCCCCTAGCTAGGCATAAAAACACGAATAGATCAAAGTATTATCATCTTTGGCATTTGGGAAGAAAAGAGAAAATTTCTTATCTATGGCATTTATCTTTCTGTTTTGTGAGAGCACATGGCCATTGATAGTGGAAGAAAGATTAAGCACATTGCGAAAATTTGCGTCTAAACTTGCCTTCATCTCTTTAATTATTTCGTTTTGATAGAAACTCATAATGGTGGTAGATTCAACATCCTTTTCCTTGGGGTGCCCGAATATGGTTTTCATCTTCTCATAAGTATCGATGGCATCCCCTCCAAGAAAACCGTTTTCAAAAATAGAATCCAAAACTTGCGTAAAAGAAGGGGGGAAAGCCAAAATAAAAGCTCTTTAAGTAAACCTCAATTTGATATTGGGGCACATAGCTGGCTTGAATCCTCAACAGCCATCCCAAGCATCCTTCAAAGATTCATCAAGCAAATAACGAAAAATTCCAGGATCATCTTCATCAAGATTGTAATCCTCCTCAACTATCCCAGTAAGTTTTTCCATAGCATCATTATTTATGAGCTTGGAAAGGACAGATGGGTTATCCAAGATACTTGATCCTGGGAGAAAACCCGAAGTTCTTCTAGATCCAGCCATGGAGAAAGAGACAAACAAAAAGGGAAGCAAGGGCGGAGAAAAGGGTGAATATTTTCGAAAATCGTTTTAGAAGTGGCGGATAGGAAAATGAGAGGCGAATGGCAAATAATGTAATGCGAGGGATGAGAGTTTATGATGGGTACTTGGTATGTCTTGGCTTGGCGTAGATCTCCCCGGCAATGGCACCAGAAATCCTTCTTGCTACCTCTTGAGCTTGCGTTGGTTTTTCCCTTGAAGAGGAAAGGGTGATGCAGCAAAGTAGCGTAAGTATTTCCCTTAGTTTTGAGAACCAAGGTATCAATCCAGTTAGAGACAACGTCACAAGCCACCGAATACCTGCACAAACAAACACCAACTTGCAACCAACGCGACAAAGGGGTCGTCAATACCTTCACGGTTATTCACAAAGTGAGATCTGATAGAGATGGATAAATGGTAAAGTAATATTTTTGGTTTATGGAATAGAAAGTAAAAGATTGCAAAGTAAGGAAATGGCAACAAAAATTGCCAAGTTGACGGGAAACTAATATGTTGTAAAATAGACCCGAGGGCCATAGGTTTCAGTAGAGGCTTCTCTCAAGAAAGGAATTATTACGGTGGGTGAACAAACTATTGCCGAGCAATTGATAGAAAAGCGCAAAGTTATGACGATATCTAAGGCAATGATCATGAATATAGGCATCACGTCCGTGTCGAGTAGACCGAAACAATTCTGCATCTACTACTATTACTCCACACATCGTCCGACTCCTGCCTGCATCTAGAGTATTAAGTTCATAAGAACAGAGTAATGCATTAAGTAAGGTGACATGATGTAGCGGGATTAACTCAAGCAATATGATGAAAACCCCATCTTTTTATCCTCGATGGCAACAATACAATATGTGCCATGCTGCCCCTACTATCACTGGGAAAGGGACACTGCAAGATTGAACCCAAAGCTAAGAACTTCTCGCATTGCAAGAAAAACCAATCTAGTTGGCCAAACCAAAACGATAGTTCAAAGAGACTTGCAAAGATATCAAATCATGCATATAAGAATTCAGAGGAATTCAAATAATAGTCATAGATAAGCTGATCATAAATCCACAATTCATCGGATCTCGGCAAACACACCGCAAAAGAGTATTACATCGAATAGATCTCCAAGAACATCGAGGAGAACTTTGTATTGAGAATCAAAGAGAGAGAAGAAGTCATCTAGCTACTAGATATGGACCCGTAGGTCTGAAGTAAACTACTCACGCTTCATTGGAGAGGCAATGGTGTTGATGTAGAATCCCTCCGTGATCGAATCCCCCTCTTGCAGGATGCCGGAAAAGGCACCTATATGGGATCTCACGGGTACAGAAGGTTGCAGTGGTGGAAAAGTGGTTTCGTGGCTCCCCTGGATGTTTTCGGGGTATAAGAGTATATATAGGAGGAAGATCTAGGTCAGGAGGTCGCCGAGGGGCCCACAAGGTTGGGGGGGCTCCCTCCACCCTTGTGGCCGCCTCGCGACTCTACTGACTTGCACTCCAAGTCTCCTGGGTGTCTTTTGTCGAAGAAAAATCATCGCAAAAGTTTTATTCCGTTTGGACTCCATTTGGTATTCCTTTTCTGCGAAACTCTAAAAGAAGGAAAAAAATAGAAACTGGCACTGGGCTCTAGGTTAATAGGTTAGTCCCAAATATCATACAAAATAGCGTATTACTGCATATAAAATATCCAAAACAGATAATATAATAGCATGGAACAATCAAAAATTATAGATACGTTGGAGACATATCAGGTATTAAATAGCATAATCGATCTGAACATATAATCTTCCACCAATTAAACCATATAGTAATCAACTACAAGATGTAATCAACACTACTAGTTACCCACAGGTACCAATCTGAGGTCCCGGTACAAAGATTGAACACAAGAGATGAACTAGGGTTTGAGAGGATATGGTGCTGTTGAAGATGTTGATGGAGATTAGCTTCCCAAAGATGACAGGGTTGTTGGTGATGATGATGCCTTCGATTTCCCCCTCCGGGAGGGAAGTTCCCCCAGCGGAGTCGCTCCGCTGGAGGGCAAAAGTGCTCCTGCCCAAGTCCTGCCTCAAGACGGCGTCACTCCTTCCCAAAAGTCCTTTCCTTATTTTTTCTAGGTGAAAATGACCTATATACCAGAAGATGGGCACCGGAGGTGGGTCGGGCTGGCCCCAACCCACCAGGGCGCGCCTGGGGGCCTGGCGCGCCCTGGTGTCTTTTGGTCACCAGGTGGCCCCCTCCAGTAGTTATTTGCTCCAGTATTATTTATATATTCCAAAATAATTCTTCGTAAATTTTCAGGTCATTTGGAAATGTGCAGAATAGGTGCCCTCGCATAGCTTTTTCAGGTCCAGAATTCTAGCTGCCAGTATTCTCCCTCTTTTGTGTAAACCTTGCATATTATGAGAGAAAAGGCAGTAGAATTACTCCATAAAGCATTATTATGCATAAAAACATTATAAATAACAGTAGGAAAACATGATGCAAAATTGACATATCACGGTGCACCATGGCCTTGCCGTATAAGGCCTTCCTGACCCCTTCGAGTTCACAATTCGACTCACCGCTCACCCAGCTCTCTCCCAGACCCCTCACTTCTCTCCAGAGTTGCTCCATTGCCTCCCAATAGCCAGAGCCGAGCTGCCGGCCTCCACTCGAATTACCGCGAGCAAGGCCTCCTCCTCCCCTCCTTTCTCCACTAGGCAACCCCCTGGCCACGGCGGAACCTTCCCCCTCTTCTTCCTCTACTCTGGTACCCCATAGCGCCGGTGCCACCATCACCACCGGCCTCATCCGCCGCGACCGACGCCCTGCCTGACCTAGTACTCCTCGGCGACCGTGCCACTCCCGCTGGATGCGGCCAGGTTCCCTGAGCACGCCGGTGGGCCGAGAGCCGTGGGAGGTTGTTGGGGTCGTCGACAATCATCACTAGAGTCGTCGGCCCCGGCAGCCGCTCGACGTTGAAGACATCCGTGGCGGCTAGGCTGGCCCCGCTCATCAGCGATTCAGCGCCCGGGCTTGCGCAGTTTAAGTGGAAATTCCCCGGCGGTTTCCACCTCTCTGCGGCGAAAACACTCGCGCTAGAATGCACCTTCGGCGTCATTGCCCTGTCGCCAGCGTGGCCGAGCCGCTAGGCCGACCCAGCGCACTAAAGTGCTAAACTGCGCTCTATGCGCGCTTAGGTATAACCCAAATCTTTTCCTTTTTCTTTTCCAGTGTGCTTCTAAAATCCATATTTAATTCATTCCATGTCCAAATTTGATGATTCAAATTCCTAGGATCTTCAAAAATCAAGCTTTATTTAATAGACAACAGTGAACATTTTTACTATGCCTATTTTACACTGTATCTATTTAATAGTCCATTTATTCACATAAGTCAACTTCAAAAAACCATATTATATTCATTTAAATTCCAAATCCAGTGAATTTTTTTTGTAAATATTTCTAAAATCATGCCGGATTTAATGGGTGCTTTCACTCATTTTTATATAAATGCATTCTGTAAACTTTTTGAACCCATTACTCCTTTGATTCCATCATATTGAAATGCTCAAAAATATCTACTGATCCAATTCCAATTAAACCACTTTGGTCATTTTTCATATGATCAAAGGTATCCTAGAAAAGTCAAATTCCTATTTTTTGAGCACTTTTATTTTTGCCCCGTTGTGTTGCTTATTATGATTGCTTTCGATGATAGTTGACGAAGTATACGGAATACTCGGAGATGGACCAGAAGAGTTGAAGACCTTGCTGAGCCAGGGAAGCAACCCTTTGACCATGATAACCCTCTCTTGTTCATATTTATCCTTCCGTATGCATGATGATGATGTCGATGGTAAGCTTGTTATGATTGTTGCATTGATGCATACCCGTTGATACTTGCAGGTTCGTAGCTCTACCTAGTGCTCAGAGATACGATGACAAATACTTGATATTAACACATGATGTTGCATCTATGCCATGATCATCTATTGGTTACAATCTTTTGGAAACCCCATCTGGTGCCCCTAATGCCCTTTGGGAGATGTTGAAACGAGGTCACCACTTGATAAAGAAGTGGTGCACCGAGGGAAGTGAGTATGTGTTGTTTACAGAAATGGATTATATTTAAGATTTTTTGATCGTCCCAACCTAACATGCACAACCACTCTACCCTTATATGGGAAAGGGCATTATTGATTACCTAGTACGTGCTAGCTTGGAGCTCGTGTTACTAGTGACAGGAGTGGTGTGGTCACTCTCGGGATGGGGTCGTGCCTGTTAGGGCGTCCATGATTGTTTTTACAGGGCACCGGACACACCGTTGGTACCCCCATGCATGTGCTATGTGTTGAATATGGGAGAATGACTCCACAGAAATAAACATGTGAGCATGATTGTGGCACGGGGGATGGTATCAATCGAGTGGATTCCATGTTGGTGGCGTCTAGGGCAAGGTAGTGATCGGGTGCTCACCATGGGTACTTGAGGTACCACGGGTCGTGGCTGGCACGGGAGTTCCTCGGATCTTGTGGGTAAAGTGTGCAACCTCTGCAGAGTGTCAAACTATTCAAATAGCTGTGTCCATGATCAAGGACAATTGGGTGGTGCTGCTTAGACTATGTCCATATGTTTCTGAATAGCAACACGGTTTGGCAGTATTGTTGATGTGATTCGTGAGGAAGTCACAATGAGCTTGAGGCTAAGTTATTTATAACTCTTCCTCGATGTTGATGTCTGTAACCTCCTAATACATGTTGCAGATGCATTCATGACCTTAATAAATGTTGATCATAATTGCATAAGAAAAACTAGCTTTCCGCAAAATGCCAATTTAGTAATAGATCCTTGCATATTTATTCTGCTATCACTCTCGGGTTGGTTGCGAGCACATTCAAACAAACTCACTGGCTTGTCCCTGGCTATTTACTTGGCCAGGCCTAGAAGAGCAGGAATATGAAGAAGAGTTCTTTGGTAACAATCATGCGAGCTAGGATGCTCTCCCAGTCTGAATGCATGTAGGGTTAAGGCAGATGGCATGGGTCCAAGTTATCAACGAAGATTTCCGCTACGATGATCTATTCAAGACTCGACCATAGTGGTCCTACTTATGTAAGCTGGTATGTAATGGATGTAAAGTCTTGATATCCAATCTGTGGTGTATAATGAGCATTGATCCTTGGGATCACTGTGCACGTGTAACCGGTGGCTTCGATCGTGTAGGTCGGGGTATCCACACCATGCTGTGCACTCCCACCATCAGCAATGTCTCCATCACCAAGACCCTCATCGATGGGGGTGCTAGCCTCAACGTGATCTCCATCGCAACCTTCGAAATGCTTCAAGTGCCCGACCAGCTGATGCCCACCAGACCCTTCTCGGGGGTAACCGACGGCTCCATCACTCCCCTGGGACAGGTGCGCCTCCCAGTTACATTTGGTACTCGCGATAACTACCACACCGAGCTCATGGACTTCGACATGGCCCATATCAGCCTCCCGTACAACGCCATCCTAGAATAACCCGCTCTTGCCAAGTTCATGGCGGCGACCCAGCATGACTACAATGTCGTCAAGATGCCAGGGTGCAGCGGTGTCATCACTGTCGCCTACGATGAAAAAGGTGCAATCTGCTCCCTTGAGCATGCCTACCGGGCTGCTGCGGCTGAGAATTCTGGCGGCGAGAACGCCGCCGCGCCTCCTGAGGCCGCCCCCGTGAAGAAGAAGCAGCTCCTCCCCAAGAGTCGTCCTGAGGAGAAGAAGGCACCGGCTGGCGACGCCTCTGATGTCGCTTGAAGCTACATCGACATTTCCCCAAAGAGGAAGGGATGATGCGGCACATCGGCGGTAGGTATTTCTCTCAGATGTGAAACCAAGGTTATCGAACCAGTAGGAGAACCAAGCAACACAACGTAAAGAGCACCTGCACACAAATAACAACTTCTCGCAACCCGACTGTTAAAGGGGTTGTCAATCCCTTCCGGGGTACGACGCCTCAAGATAGTCAAGCGGACGTGAGGTAAATTTGTGTTAGATTGATAGATCGAACGCCAAATAAATAAAGAAAAATAAATTGCAGCAAGGTATTTTTGGGTTTTTGGTTTAGTAGATCTGAAAATCAAAGCAAAGGAAAATAGATCGCAAAGGAAAATAATATGAGAAAGAGACCCGGGGGCCGTAGGTTTCACTAGTGGCTTCTCTCGAGAAAAATAGCAAACGGTGGGTGAAAAAATTACTGTTGGGCAATTGATAGAACTTCAAATACTCATGACGATATCCAGGCAATGATCATTACATAGGCATCACGTCCAAGATTAGTAGACCGACTCCTTCCTGCATCTACTACTATTACTCCACACATCGACCGCTATCTGATATGTCTCCAACGTATCTATAATTTTTGATTGCTCCATGCTATATTATCTACTATTTTGGACATTATTGGGCTTTATTATCCACTTTTATATTATTTTTTGGGACTAACCTACTAACCGGAGGCCCAACCCAGAATTGCTGTTTTTGTGTGCCTATTTTAGGGTTTCGAAGAAAAGGAATATCAAACGGAGTCCAAACGGAATGAAACCTTCGGGAACGTGATTTTATCACCGAACATGATCCAAAGGACTTGGACCCTATGTCAAGAAACAAAAGAGGAGGCCATGAGGTAGGGGGCGCGCCTACCCCCCCAGGCGCGCCCTCCATCCTCATGGCCCCCCTGTTGCTCCACCGACGTACTCCTTCCTCCTATATATACCTACGTACCCCCAAATGATCATATACGGAGCCAAAACCCTAATTCCACCACCGCAACTTTCTGTATCCACGAGATCCCATCTTGGGGCCTGTTCCGGAGCTCCGCCGGAGGGGGCATCGATCACGGAGGGCTTCTACATCATCACCGTAGCCCCTCCGATGAAGTGTGAGTAGTTTACCTTAGACCTATGGGTCCATAGTTATTAGCTAGATGGCTTCTTCTCTCTTTTTGGATCTCAATACAATGTTCTCCCCCTCTCCTATGGAGATCTATTCGATGTAATCTTCTTTTTGCGGTGTGTTTGTTGAGACCGGTGAATTGTGGGTTTATGATCAAGTCTATCTATGAACAATATTTGAATCTTCTCTGAATTCTTTTATGCATGATTGGTTATCTTTGCAAGTCTCTTTGAATTATCAGTTTGGTTTGGCCTACTAGATTGATCTTTCTTGCAATGGGAGAAGTGCTTAGCTTTGGGTTCAATCTTGCGGTGTCCTTTCCCAGTGACAGTAGGGGTAGCAAGGCACGTATTGTATTGTTGCCATCGAGGATAACAAGATGGGGTTTTCATCATATTGCATGAGTTTATCCCTCTACATCATGTCATCTTGCTTAAGGCATTACTCTGTTTTCATTAACTTAATACTCTAGATGCATGCTGGATAGCGTTCGATGAGTGGAGTAATAGTAGTAGATGCAGGAAAGAGTCAGTCTACTTGTCTCGGACGTGATGCCTATATACATGATCATACCTAGATATTCTCATAACTATGCTCAATTCTGTCAATTGCTCAACAGTAATTCGTTCACCCACCGTAGAATACTTATGCTCTTGAGAGAAGCCACTAGTGAAACCTATGGCCCCCGGGTCTATCTTCATCATATTAATCTTCCAATACTTTGCTATTTACTTTGCTTTTATTTTACCTTGCATCTTTATCATAAAAATACCGAAAATATTATCTTATCATATCTATCAGATCTCACTCTCGTAAGTGGCCGTGTAGGGATTGACAACCCCTTATCGCATTGGTTGTGAGGATTTATTTGTTTTGTGTAGGTACGGGGGACTCGCGCGTAGCCTCCTACTGGATTGATACCTTGGTTCTCAAAAACTGAGGGAAATACTTACGCTACTCTGCTGCATCATCCCTTCCTCTTCGGGGAAAAACTAACGCAGTGCTCAAGAGGTAGCAATAAGGATTTCTGGCGCCGTTGCTGGGGAGGTTTGCGCAAGTCAAGATTTGGCTCCCGACAACAAGCCATTTCTGGTGCCGTTGCGAGGGAGTCTACGCAAAAGTCAATATACCAAGTACCCATCACAATCCCTATCTCCCGTATTACATTATTTGCCATTTGCCTCTCGTTTTCCTCTCCCCCACTTCACCCTTGCCGTTTTATTCGCCCTCTCTCTCTATCCTCCCTCTCTTTTTCTATTTGCCTCTTTTTGCCCTTTGCACTTTTTGCCGTTATGTCTGAAATAGGGGAAATTATTGTCGATACGGCAATAATAATGTCATGAAAAATTCTGATGCTCCTGCTAAAGAACCCCCCATCTTACATACAAAAATATTCTGTGTTGGTAGTAGTAATATTATTGGAAAAGGAGTTATTCAAGATTTCTTTACTTGTGTCGGTACTTTACCTTCTATGGGTAGTTCTATCCTTCATAGAACTAGTAGTCTTGCGGACGCTATTGCCATGCTTGTAGTTGAACTTGAAAGACAATTCATGCACTTGCATCCTTGCATACAAAGGATTTTCCTAGAATTTTCTAATATTGAGCATTCTTCTGTTAAGCGTGCCGCTACTATCTTTTTGGCTCATGAGTTTAGATTCATAATAAGAGAAGCCAAAGAAATCTTTGCGCATTATAGGGTAGATGCTTGCCGTCCTCCCATAGAGGCTATTCTTTTTGATCAAGAAGAAATAATGCATTTTCAATCTCTAGACTATGTTGCTTTCAATTAAAATCTTAGAAAAAGGGTTCCTATCAATGTTTTAGTTGATAGAATTTCTGAGCTTAATGATGATTTGGCCATTTGAAATAATGAGCTAGGATATTCTCTTGAATATAGGCTCACAAAGTTCTGCCAAAAGAATGCTTATAATGATGAATTGGTTGTGCAATACGAGGGACCAAAGGAGGAACCTATACCTCCCAAGGTTGATCTTGGGGACTTTTGCCCGATTAAATTTAGCCCTTTTGATTACTTTTGCTTGCCTCAAAGAAAAATTGCTGCCGAATGTAGAGAATATGAAATGAGTTTTAATGATCTATCTTACTATTATGGCAATACCTAGATCTATCCTTGCTTTTTAGGCCTAGCTAGGGGCGTTAAACGATAGCGCTTGTTGGGAGGGAACCCAATTTTATTTGTATTCCTTGCTTTTTGCTCCTGTTTAGTAATAAACAGTTTATCTAGCGTCTGTTTAGGTTGTGTTTTTTGTGTGTTTAATTAGTGTTTGTGCCAAGTAGAACCGTTGGGAAGACTTGGGGAAAGTCTTGATATCTTGCTGTAAAAAACAGAAACTTTAGCGCTCACGAGAACTCCTGCCATTTTTATTTGGAAAGTGCTATTTAGTTAATTCCTTTTCAGATGATTAATAGATAAATTCCTCACGTCCAGAAATTTATTTTAGAATTTTTGGGGTTCCAGATCTTGTTCTAGCTACAGATTACTACAGTCTGTTCTGTTTTTGACAGATTCTCTTTTGCTTGTGTTGTTTGCTTATTTTGATGAATCTATGGTAGTAAAATAGTTTATAAACCATAGAGAAGTTGGAATACAGTAGGTTTAACACCAATATAAATAAAGAATGAGTTCATTACAGTACCTTGAAGTGGTCTTTTGTTTTCTTTCGCTAACGGAGCTCGTGATATTTTCTACTTTAAGTTTTGTGTTGTGAAGTTTTCAAGTTTTGGGTAAAGATTTGATGGATTATGGAACAAGGAGTGGCAAGAGCCTAAGCTTGGGGATGCCCATGGCACCCCCAAGATAATCTAAGGACACCTAAAAGCCAAAGCTTGGGGATTCCCCGGAAGGCATCCCCTCTTTTCGTCTACTTCTATCGGTAACTTTACTTGGAGCTATATTTTTATTCATCATATGATATGTGTTTTGCTTGGAGGGTCTTGTATTATTTGATTCTTTATTTTTTAGTTTACCACAATCATCCTTGATGTACACACCTTTTTAGAGAGCCATACATGATTTGGAAATTGTTAGAATACTCTATGTGCTTCGCTTATATCAATTGAGTTATATAGTTTTGCTCTAGTACTTCACTTATATATTTTAGAGCACGATGGTGGATTTGTTTTATAGAAACTATTGATCTCTCATGCTTCACTTAGATTATTTTGAGAGTCTTAAATAGCATGGTAATTTGCTTAAATAATCCTAATATGCTTGGTATTCAAGAATAATAATAAAACTTTCTTATGAGTGTGTTGAATACTATGAGAAGTTTGATGCTTAATAATTGTTTTGAGATATGAAGATGGTCATATTAAAGTTGTGCTAGTTGAGAAATTGTGAATTTGAGAAATACTTGTGTTAAAGTTTGTGATTCCCGTAGCATGCACGTATGGTGAACCGTTATGTGATGAAGTTGGAGCATGATTTATTTATTGATTGTCTTCCTTATGAGTGGCGGTAGGGGATGGGCGATGGTCTTTTCCTACCAATCTATCCCCCTAGGAGCATGCGTGTAATACTTTGCTTTGATAACTTGTAGATTTTTGCAATAAGTATATGAGTTCTTTATGATTAATGTTGAGTCCATGGATTATACGCACTCCCACCCTTCCACCATTGCTAGCCTCTCTAATACCGCGCACCTTTCGCCGGTATCATACACCCACCATATACCTTCCCCAAAACAGCCACCATACCTACCTATTATGGCATTTCCATAGCCATTCCGAGATATATTTCCATGTAACTTTCCACCGTTCCGTTTATTATGACACATTCCATCATTGTCATATTACTTAGCATGATCATGTAGTTGACATCGTATTTATGGCAAAGCCAATGTTCATAATTCTTTCATACATGTCACTCATGAGTCATTGCATATCCCGGTACACCACCGGAGGCATTCATATAGAGTCATACTTTGTTCTAAGTATCGAGTTGTAATTGTTGAGTTGTAAGAAAATAAAAGTGTGATGATCATCATTATTAGAGCATTGTCCCAAGTGAGGAAAGGATGATGGAGACTATGATTCCCCCACAAGTCGGGATGAGACTCTAGATGCAAAAAAAAGAGAAAAGAGGCCATAAATAAAAAAAAAGAGAAAAGGCCCAAATAAAAAATGAGAGAAAAAGAGAGAAGGGGCAATGCTACTATCCTTTTACCACACTTGTGCTTCAAAGTAGCACCATGATATTCATAGTAGAGAGTCTCTCATTTCATCACTTTCATGTACTAGTGGGAATTTTTCATTATAAAACTTGGCTTGTATATTCCAATGATGGGCTTCCTCAAATTGCCCTAGGTCTTCATGAGCAAGCGAGTTGGATGCACACCCACTTAGTTTCTTTTGTTGAGCTTTGATATACTTATAGCTCTAGTGCATCCGTTGCATGTCAATCCCTACTCACTCACATTGATATCTATTGATGGGCATCTCCATAGCCCGTTGATACGCCTAGTTGTTGTGAGACTATATTCTCCCTTTTTGTCTTCTCCACAACCACCATTCTATTCCACATATAGTGCTCTATCCATGGCTCACACTCATGTATTGCGTGAAGATTGAAAAAGTTTTGAGAATGTCAAAAGTATGAAACAATTGCTTGGCTTTTCATCGGGGTTGTGCATGATTTAAATACTTTGTGTGGTGAAGATAGAGCATAGCCAGACTATATGATTTTGTAGGGATAACTTTCTTTGGCCATGTTATTTTGAGAAGACATGATTTCTTTAGTATTATTATTTTTATGTCAATATTAAACTTTTATCTTGAATCTTTTGGATCTGAATATTCATACCACAATTAAGAAGAATTACATTAAAATTATGCCAAGTAGCACTCTGCATCAAAAATTCTGTTTTTATCATTTACCTACTCGAGGACGAGCAGGAATTAAGCTTGGGGATGCTTGATACGTCTCCAACGTATCTATAATTTTTGATTTCTCCATGCTATATTATCTACTGTTTTGGACATTATTGGGCTTTATTATCCACTTTTATATTATTATTGGGACTAACCTATTAACCGAAGGTCCAGCCCAGAATTGCTGTTTTTTGGGCCTATTTTAGGGTTTCGAAGAAAAGGAATATCAAACGGAGTCCAAACGGAATGAAACCTTCGGGAACGTGATTTTCTCATCGAACATGATCCAAAGGACTTGGACCCTACGTCAAGAAACAAAAGAGGAGGCCACGAGGTAGGGGGGCGCGCCTACCCCCCAGGCGCGCCCTCTACCCTCGTCGGCCCCCCTGTTGCTCCACCGACGTACTCCTTCCTCCTATATATACCTACGTACCCCCAAATGATCAGATACGGAGCCAAAACCCTAATTCCACTGCCGTAACTTTCTGTATCCACGAGATCCCATCTTGGGGCCTGTTCCGGAGCTCCGCCGCAGGGGGCATTGATCACGGAGGGCTTCTACATCATCACCATAGCCCCTCCTGTCACACCCTAGCTAGTCATGCATTAGAGTGTTGCATCATGTTTACCTTTTCATCAGAAACTTGAAATGGGGATGACAGAACCCCCAGTCCCCTCTGATAACCAACTAGGGTTTACTAAAATAATTTTCAATGAACCTGAAATGCCCTTCTAAAATGCCCATCATTTTTGCCTTGGTTCAGAACCTCTGCCAAAAATGGTGCACACTTTTCTAGGCCATCCTAGGGTTCTTGAGTTAAATCATAACTATTTGAATTTGGGCATTTAAAATAATATAAAATATTTAAATGCTCAAATATCTCCAAACTAAAATGTTTCATGCTGGAAATAATCCAACCATGAGCCAGGAGTAGTTTGGTGATTTTTAGAATTGCCTAGGTATTTTATTTAATTCAACAAAGTTGCAGATTTATTAAATAAAACAGAAAACAGAAGAAAAAGGAAAAAGCTTACCTGGCGCCACCGCAGGCCACTAGCCAGCCCAGCCGGCCCAGCACTGTGCTGGCCCGTGCCAGCCAGCTGCTTCCCCTCGCCAGAGCAGGCAGGGAGGTGAGCATGGCGCGCCCGAGCTCGCCACGCACCACCCAGCCTCTCTGCATCGCCCTGGTCGCCGTTGCGCCGCGTGGATCGTCTTCTGGTCGTCGCCCCGACCTCGCCGACACCCCATTCACTCTTCCCCGGTTCTCCCTCGCTCTCTCCCTCTCACGGCCGAACACCACCGTCGCCGCCGTTCGCCGTAGCCACTGACTCCGGCCACCCCTCGCTCCCCCGAGTAGCTCAGAAGTTCCGCCTCGACTCCCTCTTCCTCCCCACCGCTCCACGAGTCCCCGGAAGCCCTGCATCGCCGCCACGTCGCCGTTCCCCCCTTCGGACTCTGACCACCGTCGCCGACGAATTCGCCGTCTCCAGCGCGTCCCCGAGCCCGCTTCGACGCCCACTGCAACCGCGGTGAGCTACGCCACCGTTTCCCTCTTCTTCCCGGCTCTCTCCCGACCCCTAGGCCCTAGCCCCACCGCGGCCGAAAGCTTCACGCCGCCGGCGATGTCGCCGTCGTGGCCACGGTCGCCGTAGCGCCCAACCGAGCTCACCATCGTGCTCCACATCTCACTAGGAGCACGTAGCACGCTCCAACACCCCCCCTAACGTCCTGCAACACCGTTCCCGTGCACGACCGAACCCCGGCAGCCGCAACCGAGCTCGCCGCCGTCGACTCCGGCCACCCCGACCCCAACTGACTCCGCCAAGAGCCGCGGGTCGTCCTCAGCTTCACTCCGGTGGTCGCCACGTTCCATTTGGTGGCCGAAACGACCAAAAGCACTATCGCCGCCGCACTGTTGGTCGCCGCCGGCCAGAACTCCGGCGAGCTGACGTGGCCTAGTTGATTAACCACTAATCCACCCCCTACAGACGCTGACAGTGGGCCCCAGGGGTTAGTCAAAGCTAACCAGCCTGGGGTCAACGCGGAATTAGCCCCTGTGACACTGACGTGTGGACCCCACACGTCAGGTTTGACCCGAGCCAGCTCTGTTGACCTGCTGATGTCACTATGATGTCAGGCTGACGCAGTAATTGAATTTCTGGATTTAAATTAAATCAGGAAATTCCAGAATATTATTTAAACTTCAAAAATTCATAACTTTTATTCTGTAACTCCAAATTGGACAAATAATATATGAAAATGATCAGAAAAATCCAATCTATCCATCTGTACCATTTTCATGCATGATCAAACAAGTTAAGTTGATGTTTCAATCAGAACAAGAAAGGCACCTTAAAAGGCCATATTTGAATTTGAAATTTGAATCTTTGATTCAAATTTGTTCAAACCCTTCTGGTTTTAGTTGCATTAGCCCAACACACTCATATTGCCATGTTTCATGCATGCATCATATTGTTGCATATTGTTTGGTGATGTTTGTGTATCGATGTCCTTTGCGACAGGATCTGTCCCCGAGGAGTACCGTGATTACCCTAACGAGGAATCGTATCCGTGCAACGAACCATCAGGCAAGCAACCAACCATTTTATCATATCGATACAATCCCATGTTCTCGCTCCTGCTCTCTTTTACTGCATTAAGACAACGCGATTCAAACTGCTGTGTGCTACGGTAGTTGAACCCATTTCCTCTGCATGACCTGTCATTGCCACAGTAACTAGATGAAACCCACTAGCATGTGTAGGAGTTGATTGAGCCATATGTATGTGTTGTTCCTACCTTGCTATGCCTGCTATGCTTAGAGTCGTGTCAGGTCTGGTTCATCTGGGTGATGTGCTAGAGTGAAATGATTATGTCGGTAACGAGAGTCGTGTGGTGAACACGATTTAGTAAAGGTATCGATGAGAGGCCGTGTAGGAGTACATGGTGGGTTGTTTCATTGAAGCCGACCTTAAGCACTGAGATCTGTATGTGTGATTTAAGATACAGCTACTACCATGCATTGGGCCCTGAAATATGACCCCGCTCGACTTCTTAATCACCCTAGCTCTCTGTCCAGGAGTTGCAAGTAGTTTCTGGTGTTTGTAGCCTACTGGAGGCCGTGGACAGCGCTGACCGTAGGGGTGGGCTGTGATGCGGTAGGTACGTGGCCGGGTGTACCGAATACCCGTTAGGTATCTCGGGAACCCTGTTCACATCGTTCGGGGCCGTATGGGAAACCTCGGCCGGACTCCCTGCGGATGGAACCTGAATAGGCGATAAACCTGGACTAGAGGCTTAAGTGTTTAGGTAGGTCGTGGTCTACACCCACGTCGGCTTTCGCTTGAAGTCTGCCGAGCACATGTCGTGTGCAGACGCTAAGTGGTGGAAACATGTATGACGAAGTACACCCCTGCAGGGTTAACATGATCTATTCGAATAGCCGCGTCCGCGGTAAAGGACTACTTGGTTGCCTATACAGTTCATAGACAAGTAAATGGAAACTACTAAAAGCCTCAAGATAAGTGTGAGTGCCGAGGATGGCTCTTCCGTAGGAAGACGGAGGTGGATCCTCGGTAGTGTATTGAAGTGGTGAGTAGTGGACTCGAGTGCGCAAAACTATTTCAAATGGAGTATCGTAGGATAGCCTAGCCAAGAGTCAAAGCTGGCTTGCTGCAATAACTCCACCAACCCTTCTTGATACTATGCATGTATGTAGGATCTGATGTAAGTCTTGCTGAGTACCTTTGTACTCATGTTGCTATAATCTACATTTTTACAGAAGACACTGCAACCCCTTCTGATGGGTTCTATGTAGACGTTGACATCAACGAGTAGGCTAAAGACCCAGGTGGTGACCCTGAGCTTGTGAAGGACCACATAGTATAGTCAGGCTTTCCAAGCCTCTTTTATTTTACTAGTTGTCTGTACTCAGACAAGTTACTTCCGCTGTTGGCTTGTATGATTGTATGACTTGTATGTTGGGTCGTGAGACCCGTACCTTTGTGTGTATGTTATGTATGGCTCACTGAGCCTTAAATAAAGTATTTGTGTCGTAGAGTCATGTTGTGATGCTTCGTTGTATTTGCACATATCGAGCATATTGTGTGTATGATTGAAATGCTTGGTATGTGCGGGATCTGACTATCTAGTTGTTTATCTTTAGTAGCCTCTCTTACCGGGAAATGTCTCCTAGTGTTACCGCTGAGCCATGGTAGCTTGCTACTGCTCTGGAACACTTAGGCTGGCCGGCATGTGTCCTTCTTCGTTCCTGTGTCTGTCCCTTCGGGGAAATGTCACGCATTGAGTACCGGAGTCCTGTTAGCCCGCTACAGCCCGGTTTACCGGAGTCCTGCTAGCCCAGTGCTACAGCCCGGACCCACTTGCTGATGACCGACACGTTCGAAGCTGGGTCATGGATGCCTGTCCCTGTAAGTCTGTGCCACTTTGGGTTTACGACTAGTCATGTCAGCCCGGGCTCTTTATCATATGGATGCTAGCGGCACTATCATATACGTGAGCCAAAAGGCGCAAACGGTCCCGGGAAAAGGTAAGGCGACACCCGTGGGAATACCGTGCGTGAGGCCGCAAAGTGATATGAGGTGTTACCAGCTAGATCGATGTGACATCGAGTCGGGGTCCTGACAGCGTTGGCATCAGAGCCGGACTGCCTGTAGGTTCTCCAAGCCAAACTGGTCGATGTTGAGTCTAGAAATTCTTTAGTTATATGTAGGGGAATTGTTTGTGGGATGGAACGTAAGGCTCTTTTTACTCCTTATATCTTATGACTTTCTGATCTGAGTCAGTCCATTCTTCCACCCGGGGGTTAAGGAATTAGGATCTGCTCTCTCTATCAGGATCACGAGTTACTAATCAGTAGTACCTTATAAGTTTGATGGTTACAAGCCTAGTTCAGTTCTACTACCACATTATGTTGTAAGAATGGTTTCAAGACTTGATATGATGATGTTGAGTGTGTACAAAATCCTTTGTCAAATGTCTCAATATCCTTTTTGAGCATTTACAGCTGTTATGCTGCCGAAATTTTGCTAGAAATTCTAATGCCTTTGCATTATAATTGTGCTTTCAGATGGCCACTCGCGACCTCAATCAAGTGGTTCGCCTGACTCGGTGCCTAGATGTACCCGGCCATACTGCTAAGTTGGTCAGGGTAATGACTGAGGCTGGATACCGCTGGTATCCTGAGTACACGGTCGAAGAGCAATTCCGAGACTTTAATCAAAGCCAGTATCTCTGCACTGTCAGGATATTTCCATCTTATCCTGGATCCACTAAGCCTCTTCACTGCTCCTATGGACTCGGGGTTACTATCGAGATGGCTGTGCAGGATGCCGCCTACTCTATGATGACCATTATGCGAGTCAGATCTGGTCTATTTCGGGACTCTGATTTCCGGTATATGCCAGGATCACTTCCGGGAGCACAAGGATATTTTCAGGCTATATATGCTGACTCCACTCAGGAGGATTCACGGACTCGCACCACTGCTGAGATGCTCGAGGATAAGGACCATGAAAATCGGGCCTTAAGGCTAGAGCTCTTCAATACCCGTGCCGACCACTGGGCCACTTTGACTCGGTTCGCACCGGCGGTGCAAGCTGGATTTTCAGATATGCGCGATCTCTATCCTGTGAGATCTGCTCTGCCGGACGTGATGGTTTGGCGTGATGTAGGAGGCATCACCCCACCTCGCGGTCCCCGCAGGCCACCGTTTGCTGGTCCAAGACCTCATCCTAGCCCCTATGGTCCACAAGCTCCGCGAGATCGTCTGTTTCCGGATGATCATGTTGAACTTCCGGGCTATGGAGGTGACTTCTACGAGGACTACTACGGATCGGTCTGAGTTAGTAGCAGTATCACTAGTTCGCACTAGATGTGTCGTCTATCGTCCCGCGTGACTCGTGGGTTATGACCTAGTTTGTACTCTTTCCGGAGTTGTAGAAAAATAATGTATAGGAGCTTGGAATGCCTCCGATGTGATGTAATCCTCTTTTCACCGTATTAGTACTTTGCTTGGCTTGTACTAAACCTTGTATGGTGTGTATGACGATGGAATAAAGAAGCAGTTTCTGTATCTACCATGTCATACGGATGATCATCTTGCATTCCGAGTTATTTCTTACATTATGTATTCCATGTCGGAATTTCATCATTCTGACTAAATCATTGTCTTGTCTACCTAGGATGGTCAACACGCGCGCTAACCCTGCCTCTCAAGAGCAGGCCGAAGGCAGTGAAGCCAGGGATGTAAATCTGCCTCATCCTCCTTCACTAGCCGAGGTTATGATGGAAGCTGAGAGAAACAAGCGGGAGACAAACCGTTTGTTAGAGCGTATTGAACAGAATACAGCACACCATCAGAGGGCTAACGTGGTGTCACTCAGTGATTTTATCAAATTGCATCCACCCACGTTCCACCACTCCGTCGAGCCTCTCGACGCTGATGACTGGCTTCGCAGTATCTCTCACAAGCTGCGTTCTGCGTTGGTAGCGGAGGCTGACAAGGTCACCTTTGCTGCATATCATCTTGAAGGCCCCGCCAGTCTATGGTGGGAGAATTATGGAGCTATGCGCCCAGCAGGCCATGTCACAACTTGGGCTGAATTCAGCGACGCTTTCCGTGAACACCACATTCCGGAGGGTCTCATGGACCGTAAGCGTGAAGAATTTTGCAATTTCACCCAAGGCCGACTTTCTGTGGATGTCTATAGCAGGGAGTTTGGTAATCTTGCACGATATGCAACCGAGGAAGTGTCTACTGACGCCAAGAAGCAAGCAAGGTTCCGTAAGGGCCTTAGTCCTGAGCTTCGCCGCGACCTTCGTCTGCATGAGTGCACATCCTTCTCGAAACTTGTCAACAAAGCCATCAGTGCTGAAACTGGTCAGACTGACTATGACGCAACACGCAAGCATGGACGTGATATGGGTTCCTCATCCGGTGCTGGTCCTCAGAAGCGCCGCGTGTGGGTACCCAACACCGCCTTGCCACCCAGGTTCACACCGAGGCCATCTTTCCAGGCGCCTCGCCCTGCTCAACAGTCTACTCCAGCTAAGCCCTATGGGGGTCCAACCAATAATGCTCCTCCACGTACCAGTTCCGTGACTTGTTTCAAGTGTGGGGAATCTGGTCACTATATGCGTGAGTGTCCCCAGACCAACCCCAATCAATCTGCTAAAGCTGCTGGCCGTGGCAAGCCGACAGGGAAAGTATTCCACGCTAAACCGGTCACCGCTTCACGTGGCCATGTCAACTGTATCTCTGCCGAAGAAGCTCAAGAAGATCCCAACGTCGTTCTCGGTACGCTTCTTGTTAATTGCCACCCGGCATCTGTTCTTTTCGATACAGGAGCCTCTTATTCCTTTATATCTGAAAATTATGCTCGTTTGCATAACGTTGCATTCTGTGATCTGCCGTCCACTATGGAAATCTCTACCCCTGGGTCTAGATGGCAGACCTCTAGGGTAAGTTATGGAAATGAAATCCAAGTCGACAGACTTGTTTTTTTCGCATCTTTGATAGCCCTTAAATCTTCAGACATTAATATCATTTTGGGTATGGACTGGATGTCAGCTCATCATGCCAAAATTGATTGCTTCTCTAGGACTGTTCAACTCACCCATCCTTCGGGGAAGATAGTCAATGTTTTGACTCGAATAGCCAAGCGACAATTATATTCTCTTAACGCCAGCCCTTTGCCAGACCTTGAGGACGTTCCGGTAGTCCGTGACTTTCCGGATGTCTTTCCAGAGGAATTGCCAGGTGTTCCACCTGACAGGGATGTTGAGTTCGTAATAGACCTCATTCCAGGAACCGTTCCGATTGCTAGAAGACCTTATAAGATGGCACCCCTAGAACTAGCCGAGCTTAAGAAACAACTCGACGAATCCTTGAAAAAGGGTTTCATCCGACCTAGCTCATCTCCGTGGGCTTGCCCCGTCCTATTCGTCAAGAAGAAGGATGGTACGAACCGGATGGTTGTAGATTACCGACCTGTCAACTTGGTCACAATCAAGAACAAATATCCACTTCCCAGGATCAACGACCTGTATGATCAGCTCGCTGGATCCTCGGTCTTTTCCAAGATGGATTTGAGGTTGGGATACCATCAAATCAAAATCAGAAACGGGGACATTCCTAAAACGGCCTTTGTTACTCGTTATGGCCAATACGAGTACACCGTTATGTCCTTCGGTTTAACCAACGCTCCAGCCACTTTTTCTCGGTTAATGAACTCAATCTTCATGGAGTATTTGGATAAATTCGTCGTAGTTTATCTCGATGACATACTCATATACTCCAAGAACGAGGAAGAACATGCCGAACATCTAAGGCTAGTGTTGCAAAAACTTCGAGAGCATCGCCTTTATGCCAAATTTTCTAAATGTGAATTCTGGTTGCCAGAAGTGACCTATCTGGGTCATGTAATATCTGGTAAAGGTATTGCTGTCAACCCTGAGCGAGTTCAAGCCGTCCTTGATTGGACTCCACCCGAATCGGTCAAGCAAGTTCGGAGTTTTCTGGGCTTAGCAAGTTATTGTCGTCGCTTTGTCGAGAACTTCTCCAAAATTGCCAAACCTCTAACCGAACTCCTCAAGAAAGATAAGAAGTTCGAATGGACTCCACAATGTGAGCACAGTTTTCAGGAACTGAAAAGACGTCTGACTTCTGCTCCTGTGCTGGTACCGCCAGACTTCTCCAGGGACTTTGTTATCTACTGCGACGCCTCGCGACAAGGACTAGGTTGCATTCTCATGCAAGATCGACACATAATTGCTTACGCTTCACGGCAATTGCACCCACATGAGGAGAATTATCCTACTCATGATCTAGAACTTGCAGCCGTAGTCTATGCACTTAAAACCTGGCGACATTACCTCCTCGGTAATCGTTGCGAAATATTCACTGATCACCAAAGTCTGAAGTACATTTTCACCCAACCGGATCTGAATCTCAGGCAAAGACGTTGGGTTGAATTGATCACAGACTTCGACTTAGGAATAACCTACACCCCAGGGAAAGCCAACGTCATGGCTGATGCGCTAAGTCGTAAATCTTATTGTAACAACCTGATGTTACAACAAAGTCAACCGCTTCTCCATGAGGAATTTCGGAAGCTTAACCTTCACATTGTACCTCAAGGTTTTCTTTCCACCTTGGTGGCGAAACCTACTCTTACGGATCAAATCATCGCTGCCCAAAAGCGAGATAAGGGAATATCTAAAATCAAAGAGAACATTGCTAGCGGAGGTGTTAGTTGTTTCTCCACAAATGATCAAGGTGTTGTGTACTTTGAGAATCGTCTAGTGGTTCCCAAGAACCAGCATCTACGGCAGTTGATCCTTAAGGAGGCTCATGAATCTCCTCTCACCATTCATCCCGGTAGTACTAAGATGTATCAGGACCTACGCCAGAGGTTCTGGTGGACTAGGATGAGGAGAGAAATTGCTCAGTATATTGCAAATTGCGACGTCTGTCGTCGTGTAAAAGCAGAGCACCAACGGCCTGCTGGCACCCTTCAACCCTTAGCTATTCCTGAATGGAAATGGGATAAAATTGGTATGGATTTCATTACCGGTTTTCCCAGGACCAAGAGAGGGAATAATGCTATTTTCGTCGTGGTCGATCGTCTTTCCAAAGTAGCTCATTTCTTACCTGTTCGTGAGAGTATAACCGCTAGTCAGCTGGCAGACTTATACATCTCCCGAATAGTGTCTCTCCATGGTGTTCCTTTGGAAATCAATTCGGATCGAGGAAGTCTTTTCACCTCTCGATTTTGGGAAAGTTTCCAAAATGCTATGGGAACCCGTCTCTCCTTTAGCACCGCTTTCCACCCTCAATCAAGTGGTCAAGTGGAACGCGTCAACCAAATTCTAGAAGACATGCTTCGAGCCTCTGTTATCTCGTTCGGAATGGACTGGGAGAAGTGCCTTCCATTTGCCGAATTCGCTTACAACAACAGCTATCAATCTAGCTTGGGTAAAACCCCTTTTGAAGTTCTCTATGGACGACGATGTCGAACACCCCTTAACTGGTCAGAGACCGGGGAAAGACAATTCTTTGGCCCGGATATGATTCAGGAAGCAGAAGAACAAGTTCGTATCGTTCGTGAAAAGTTGAAAACAGCCCAATCTCGTCAAAAGAGTCAATATGACCGAAAACACAAGGCTATGACTTTCGAGGTTGACGAGAAGGCTTACCTTCGGGTCACCCCTCTGAAGGGAACCCATCGTTTCGGTATCAAAGGAAAATTGGCTCCTCGATACATTGGACCTTTTCACATTCTTGCCAAACGAGGAGAAGTTGCCTACCAATTGGAACTACCTCCGCACCTCTCCAGAGTTCACGATGTCTTCCACGTTTCTCAACTCAGGCGTTGCTTCTCGGATCCTATCCGTGAAGTGAACCACGAAACGCTTGATCTCCAAGATAATCTTACATATCGGGAGTACCCCATTCGTATCCTCGATCAAACCGAACGTACCACGCGACGTCATAATATCAAGTTTCTCAAGGTTCAATGGTCGCACCATTCTGAAGATGAAGCAACCTGGGAAAGGGAGGATCGTCTTCGACTCGAGTATCCCGCCTTCTTCTCGGAGGAACCCAAATCTCGGGACGAGATTCTTTTGAGTGGGGGTGAGTTGTCACACCCTAGCTAGTCATGCATTAGAGTGTTGCATCATGTTTACCTTTTCATCAGAAACTTGAAATGGGGATGACAGAACCCCCAGTCCCCTCTGATAACCAACTAGGGTTTACTAAAATAATTTTCAATGAACCTGAAATGCCCTTCTAAAATGCCCATCATTTTTGCCTTGGTTCAGAACCTCTGCCAAAAATGGTGCACACTTTTCTAGGCCATCCTAGGGTTCTTGAGTTAAATCATAACTATTTGAATTTGGGCATTTAAAATAATATAAAATATTTAAATGCTCAAATATCTCCAAACTAAAATGTTTCATGCTGGAAATAATCCAACCATGAGCCAGGAGTAGTTTGGTGATTTTTAGAATTGCCTAGGTATTTTATTTAATTCAACAAAGTTGCAGATTTATTAAATAAAATAGAAAACAGAAGAAAAAGGAAAAAGCTTACCTGGCGCCACCGCAGGCCACTAGCCAGCCCAGCCGGCCCAGCACTGTGCTGGCCCGTGCCAGCCAGCTGCTTCCCCTCGCCAGAGCAGGCAGGGAGGTGAGCATGGCGCGCCCGAGCTCGCCACGCACCACCCAGCCTCTCTGCATCGCCCTGGTCGCCGTTGCGCCGCGTGGATCGTCTTCTGGTCGTCGCCCCGACCTCGCCGACACCCCATTCACTCTTCCCCGGTTCTCCCTTGCTCTCTCCCTCTCACGGCCGAACACCACCGTCGCCGCCGTTCGCCGTAGCCACTGACTCCGGCCACCCCTCGCTCCCCCGAGTAGCTCAGAAGTTCCGCCTCGACTCCCTCTTCCTCCCCACCGCTCCACGAGTCCCCGGAAGCCCTGCATCGCCGCCACGTCGCCGTTCCCCCCTTCGGACTCCGACCACCGTCGCCGACGAATTCGCCGTCTCCAGCGCGTCCCCGAGCCCGCTTCGACGCCCACTGCAACCGCGGTGAGCTACGCCACCGTTTCCCTCTTCTTCCCGGCTCTCTCCCGACCCCTAGGCCCTAGCCCCACCGCGGCCGAAAGCTTCACGCCGCCGGCGATGTCGCCGTCGTGGCCACGGTCGCCGTAGCGCCCAACCGAGCTCACCATCGTGCTCCACATCTCACTAGGAGCACGTAGCACGCTCCAACACCCCCCCCTAACGTCCTGCAACACCGTTCCCGTGCACGACCGAACCCCGGCAGCCGCAACCGAGCTCGCCGCCGTCGACTCCGGCCACCCCGACCCCAACTGACTCCGCCAAGAGCCGCGGGTCGTCCTCAGCTTCACTCCGGTGGTCGCCACGTTCCATTTGGTGGCCGAAACGACCAAAAGCACTATCGCCGCCGCACTGTTGGTCGCCGCCGGCCAGAACTCCGGCGAGCTGACGTGGCCTAGTTGATTAACCACTAATCCACCCCCTACAGACGCTGACAGTGGGCCCCAGGGGTTAGTCAAAGCTAACCAGCCCGGGGTCAACGCGGAATTAGCCCCTGTGACACTGACGTGTGGACCCCACACGTCAGGTTTGACCCGAGCCAGCTCTGTTGACCTGCTGATGTCACTATGATGTCAGGCTGACGCAGTAATTGAATTTCTGGATTTAAATTAAATCAGGAAATTCCAGAATATTATTTAAACTTCAAAAATTCATAACTTTTATTCTGTAACTCCAAATTGGACAAATAATATATGAAAAATGATCAGAAAAATCCAATCTATCCATCTGTACCATTTTCATGCATGATCAAACAAGTTAAGTTGATGTTTCAATCAGAACAAGAAAGGCACCTTAAAAGGCCATATTTGAATTTGAAATTTGAATCTTTGATTCAAATTTGTTCAAACCCTTCTGGTTTTAGTTGCATTAGCCCAACACACTCATATTGCCATGTTTCATGCATGCATCATATTGTTGCATATTGTTTGGTGATGTTTGTGTATCGATGTCCTTTGCGACAGGATCTGTCCCCGAGGAGTACCGTGATTACCCTAACGAGGAATCGTATCCGTGCAACGAACCATCAGGCAAGCAACCAACCATTTGATCATATTGATACAATCCCATGTTCTCGCTCCTGCTCTCTTTTACTGCATTAAGACAACGCGATTCAAACTGCTGTGTGCTACGGTAGTTGAACCCATTTCCTCTGCATGACCTGTCATTGCCACAGTAACTAGATGAAACCCACTAGCATGTGTAGGAGTTGATTGAGCCATATGTATGTGTTGTTCCTACCTTGCTATGCCTGCTATGCTTAGAGTCGTGTCAGGTCTGGTTCATCTGGGTGATGGGCTAGAGTGAAATGATTATGTCGGTAACGAGAGTGGTGTGGTGAACACGATTTAGTAAAGGTATCGATGAGAGGCCATGTAGGAGTACATGGTGGGTTGTTTCATTGAAGCCGACCTTAAGCACTGAGATCTGTATGTGTGATTTAAGATACAGCTACTACCATGCATTGGGCCCTGAAATATGACCCCGCTCGACTTCTTAATCACCCTAGCTCTCTGTCCAGGAGTTGCAAGTAGTTTCTGGTGTTTGTAGCCTACTGGAGGCCGTGGACAGCGCTGACCGTAGGGGTGGGCTGTGATGCGGTAGGTACGTGGCCGGGTGTACCGAATACCCGTTAGGTATCTCGGGAACCCTGTTCACATCGTTCGGGGCCGTATGGGAAACCTCGGCCGGACTCCCTGCGGATGGAACCTGAATAGGCGATAAACCTGGACTAGAGGCTTAAGTGTTTAGGTAGGTCGTGGTCTACACCCACGTCGGCTTTCGCTTGAAGTCTGCCGAGCACATGTCGTGTGCAGACGCTAAGTGGTGGAAACATGTATGACGAAGTACACCCCTGCAGGGTTAACATGATCTATTCGAATAGCCGCGTCCGCGGTAAAGGACTACTTGGTTGCCTATACAGTTCATAGACAAGTAAATGGAAACTACTAAAAGCCTCAAGATAAGTGTGAGTGCCGAGGATGGCTCTTCCGTAGGAAGACGGAGGTGGATCCTCGGTAGTGTATTGAAGTGGTGAGTAGTGGACTCGAGTGCGCAAAACTATTTCAAATGGAGTATCGTAGGATAGCCTAGCCAAGAGTCAAAGCTGGCTTGCTGCAATAACTCCACCAACCCTTCTTGATACTATGCATGTATGTAGGATCTGATGTAAGTCTTGCTGAGTACCTTTGTACTCATGTTGCTATAATCTACATTTTTACAGAAGACACTGCAACCCCTTCTGATGGGTTCTATGTAGACGTTGACATCAACGAGTAGGCTAAAGACCCAGGTGGTGACCCTGAGCTTGTGAAGGACCACATAGTATAGTCAGGCTTTCCAAGCCTCTTTTATTTTACTAGTTGTCTGTACTCAGACAAGTTACTTCTGCTGTTGGCTTGTATGATTGTATGACTTGTATGTTGGGTCGTGAGACCCGTACCTTTGTGTGTATGTTATGTATGGCTCACTGAGCCTTAAATAAAGTATTTGTGTCGTAGAGTCATGTTGTGATGCTTCGTTGTATTTGCACATATCGAGCATATTGTGTGTATGATTGAAATGCTTGGTATGTGCGGGATCTGACTATCTAGTTGTTTATCTTTAGTAGCCTCTCTTACCGGGAAATGTCTCCTAGTGTTACCGCTGAGCCATGGTAGCTTGCTACTGCTCTGGAACACTTAGGCTGGCCGGCATGTGTCCTTCTTCGTTCCTGTGTCTGTCCCTTCGGGGAAATGTCACGCATTGAGTACCGGAGTCCTGTTAGCCCGCTACAGCCCGGTTTACCGGAGTCCTGCTAGCCCAGTGCTACAGCCCGGACCCACTTGCTGATGACCGACACGTTCGAAGCTGGGTCATGGATGCCTGTCCCTGTAAGTCTGTGCCACTTTGGGTTTACGACTAGTCATGTCAGCCCGGGCTCTTTATCATATGGATGCTAGCGGCACTATCATATACGTGAGCCAAAAGGCGCAAACGGTCCCGGGAAAAGGTAAGGCGACACCCGTGGGAATACCGTGCGTGAGGCCGCAAAGTGATATGAGGTGTTACCAGCTAGATCGATGTGACATCGAGTCGGGGTCCTGACACCTCCGATGAAGTGTGAGTAGTTTACCTTAGACCTACGGGTCCATAGTTATTAGCTAGATGGCTTCTTCTCTCCTTTTGGATCTCAATACAATGTTCTCCCCCTCTCTTGTGGAGATCTATTCGATGTAATCTTCTTTTTGCGGTGTGTTTGTTGAGACCGATGAATTGTGGGTTTATGATCAAGTCTATCTATGAACAATATTTGAATCTTCTCTGAATTCTTTTATGTATGATTGATTATCTTTGCAAGTCTCTTCAAATTATCAGTTTGGTTTGGACTACTAGATTGATCTTTTTTGCAATGGGAGAAGTGCTTAGCTTTGGGTTCAATCTTGCGGTGTCCTTTCCCAGTGACAGTTGGGGCAGCAAGGCACGTATTGTATTGTTGCCATCAAGGATAACACGATGGGGTTTTCATCATATTGTATGAGTTTATCCCTCTACATCATGTCATCTTGCTTAAGGCGTTACTCTGTTTTCATTAACTTAATACTCTAGATGCATGCTGGATAGCGATCGATGAGTGGAGTAATAGTAGTAGATGCAGGCAGGAGTCGGTCTACTTGTCTCGGACGCGATGCCTATATACATGATCATACCTAGATATTCTCATAACTATGCTCAATTCTGTCAATTGCTCAACAGTAATTCGTTCACCCACCGTAGAATACTTATGCTCTTCAGAGAAGCCACTAGTGAAATCTATGGCCCCCGGATCTATCTTCATCATATTAATCTTCCAATACTTTGCTATTTAATTTGCTTTTATTTTACCTTGCATCTTATCATAAAAATACCAAAAATATTAACTTATCATATCTATCAGATCTCACTCTCGTAAGTGGTCGTGTAGGGATTTACAACCCCTTATCGCGTTGGTTGCGAGGATTTATTTGTTTTGTGCAGGTACGAGGGACTCGTGCGTAGCCTCCTACTGGATTGATACCTTGGTTCTCAAAAACCGAGGGAAATACTTACGCTACTCTGCTGCATCATCCCTTCCTCTTCGGGGAAAAACCAACACAGTGCTCAAGAGGTAGCACTATCCAGCATGCATCTAGTGTATTAAGTTCATGGAGAAACGGAGTAATGCAATAAGAACGATGACATGATGTAGACAAGATCTATCTATATAGAGATAGACCCCATCATTTTATCCTTAGTAGCAACGATACATACGCGTTGGTTCCCCTTCTGTCACTGGGATTAAACACCGTAAGATCGAACCCACTACAAAGCACCTCTTCCCATTGCAAGATAAATAGATCAAGTTGGCCAAACAAAACCCAAATACTGGAGAAGAAAGACGAGGCTATAAGAAATCATGCATAAAAGAGATCAAAGAAACTCAAATACTTTCATGGACATAAAAAGATAGATCTGATCATAAAGTCAAAGTTCATCGATCCCAACAAACACACCGCAAAAGAGTTACATCATATGGATCTCCAAGAGACCATTGTATTGAGAATCAAGAGATAGAGAAAGGAAGACATCTAAATACTAACTACGGACCCGAAGGTCTTCAAAGAACTACTCACGCATCATCGGAGAGGCACCAATGGAGGTGGTGAACCCCATCCGAGATGGTGTCTAGATTGGATTTGGTGGTTCTGGACTCTGCGGTGGCTGGATCAATATTTCGTCGACTCCCCTAGGGTTTTGGGAATATTGGGGTACTTATAGAGCAAAGAGGTGGTCCGGGGGGCACCTGAGGTGGGCAAACCCACCAGGGCACGCCTGGGCCTCCTGGCGTGCCCTGGTGGGTTGTGCCCCCCTCGGGGCACCCCCAAGCGCAGCGAGGGCCCGTTGTGTTCCTTCTAGCCCATAAAATTCTTCGTAAAGTTTCGTGGCATTTGGACTTCGTTTAATATTGATTTTCTGTGCTGTAAAAAACACTAAAAAAATAGCAACTGGCACTTGGCACTATGTCAATAGGTTAGTACCAAAAATGATATAAAATGACTATAAAATGATTATAAAACATCCAAGATTGATAATATAACAGCATGGAACAACAAAAAATTATAGATACGTTGGAGACGTATCAGCATACCCAAGCTTAACTCCTACTCGTCCTCGAGTAGGGAAGTGATAAAAATAGAATTTTTGATGTGGAATGCTGCCTAACATGTCATATCATATTTATTTCTTTATAGCATGGACATTTGGACTTTTATATTGTTCAAAGCAATATTCTAGTTTTGACATGATAATTTAAATACTCAAGCATATCAACAAGCAACCATGTCTTTCAAAATATCAACGCTAAAATAAGCTATCCCTAGCCCATCATGCTCGACCATTGATCCATTCATGAAACACACTCGCATATTAGCTACATCCAATACTCAAGTACGATCATATTGCCTCCTAGTTGGTGCTTTTATAAGAGAAGATGGAGACTCAAATTCAAAATAAAAATTGCATAAAGTAAAACAAAGGCCCTTTGTAGAGGGAAGTAGGGATTTGTAGAGGTGCCAGAGCTCGAAGAGAAAAACTTAGAGATAAAAACATTTTGGGAGGTGTATCCATCCCACCAACGAAAACGACTTAGAGTTCCCAACACTTTCCATGCTTAGATATATCATAGGCGGTTCCCAAACAGAAAATAAAGTTTATTCCTTTTTCCACCATACTTTCACTTTCCATGGCTAACCGTATCCACGGGTGCCCTCCATACCAACACTTTCCAAGGAATTTATTATTTGACAACATAAAGTAAATTCATTTTTTTTTCATTTCGGGACTGGGCATCCCTAATACCTTTGCCTTACTCTCGTGCAATGACAAGTGAATAAACACTCATCGTGAGAATAACACATCTAGCATCGAAACAAACAGACAAAAGAGAAGTTTATTTTGAAAATTAGAGATGGCACATGAAAATTTGCTTAGAACGGCAAAAGAATACTGCATATAGGTAGATATAGTGGACTCATGTGGCAAAACTGGTTTAAAGGTTTTTGGATGCACAAGTAGTGATCATACTTAGTGGAAAATGAAGGCTAGCAAAAGATTGAGAAGTGACCAACCAAGAAACGAATAATCTCATAAGCGAGCATTAAGCATACTAACACCGAATAATGCACCATAAGTAGGATATAATTTCATTGCATAACTATGGACTTTCGTGCTTGCATAGGGAATCACAAACCTTAACACCAATATTCTTACTAAAGCATAATTACTCATCAGGATGACTCACATATCACATCATCATATCTCAAAACTATTACTAAGAATCAAGTTTATTTTGTCCAATGATCTTCATGAAAGTTCTTATTATATCCTTCTTGGATACCTATCACTTCGGGACTAATTTTCATGTGTTGCTTTTGACAAGCTCAAACAAATATAAGTGAAGATCATGAGCATAATTTTTCTTTCTATCTCTCAAATTAATTTAAGTGAAGCAAGAGAGAATTTCTTGAAAATTTCATTAACTCTAGAATAAATCTAAGTGAAGCAAGAGAGCATTTCTTCAAAAATACTAAGCACACCGTGCTCAAAATGATATAAGTGAAGCACTAGAGCAAGTCCATATCTCATAAAAAATTTAAGTGAAGCATAGAGAGCAATTCTTACAAGTCATGACATAATTTTGGCTCTCTCAAATAGGTGTGTCCAGCAAGGGATCAAGACTAAAAACACCAAAGAAAACAAGCAAAGACTCATATAATACAAGACGCTCCAAGCAAAACACATAGTATGTGACGAATAAAAATATAGCTTCGAGTAAAATACCGATGGTCGTTAGAAGAAAGAGGGGATGCCACTCGGGGGCATCCCCAAGCTTAGTTGGTTGCTCAATTTTGGATAATAGCTTGGGATGCCAGGGCATCCCCAAGCTTAGGCTCTTCTACTCCTTATTCCTTCATCCATCGTAAGATAACCCAAAACTTGAAAACTTCAATCACACAAAACTCAACAAAACCTTCGTGAGGTCCGTTAGTATAAGAATAATAAATCACTACTATAAGTGCTGTATCTAATCAATTCATATTTTGTTCTTGTATTATATCTACTGTATCCAACTTTTCTATGGAAAAAACTCATCAAAGAAAACCATAGAGCCATTAAAATAAGCACACAACACAAAGAAAACAGAATCTGTCAAAACAGAACAGTCTGTAGCAATTTGACAATTTCGAATACTTCTGTAACTCCAAAAATTCTGAACAATTAGGAAGTCCTGAGAAATTTGTATATTGATCTACTTCAAGTGGAATGGGTATTTTATCGCTCTCTGGTAAACACCTAGAATTATTTTCGTGAGCGCAAAAGTTTCTGTTTTTGCAGCAAGATCAAACAACTATCACCCAAGAAGATCCTAATGGCTTTACTTGGCACAAACACTAATTAAAACATAAAAATACAATCATAACAGTAGCATAATTGTGCTAACACTCAAAAACAGGAAGCAAAAAGCAAAAACAAATTTTATCCATTGGGTTGCCTCCCAACAAGCGCTATAGTTTTATGCCCTTAGCTAGGCATAAAGCAAGGATCTAAGTTTTGTCATCTTTGTTTCGAGATCCATAAGATGACCTCATGATTTATTCGTATGGTGGCCAAATTCTTGTTCTAGGAAAGTGCTCGATACCCTTCCTCAAATGAAATTGGAACTTAATATTGCCTTCTTTCATATCCATCACAGCACCGATAGTGCGTAAAAACGGTCTACCAAGAATAATTGGACAAGACAGATTGCAATAAATATCAAGAACAATAAAATCTATGGGCACACAATTCCTATTTGCAAGAATAAGAATATCATTAATTCTTCCCATAGGATTTTTAATAGTAGAATCCGCCAAGTGCAAATTCAAAGAACATGATTCAAGATCGGTAAGACCAAGCACATCTCATAAAGATTTCGGAATAGTGGAAACACTAGCACCCAAGTCACACAAGGAAAAACACTAATAATTTTTAATTTTGACTTTGATAGTAGGTTCCCATTCATCATGCAATTTTCTAGGAATTGAAACTTCTAATTCGAACTTTTCTTCAAAAGCCTTCATCATAGCATCAACAATATGTTTAGTAAAAGCTTTATTTTGTTCATAAGCATGGGGTGAATTTATCATGGATTGCAACAAAGAAATACAATCAATCAAAGAGAAACTATCATAATTAAAGTCTTCGTAATCCAAAAGAGTGGGCACATCACTAGCTAAAGTTTTGACCTCTTCAAACCCACTTTTATCAATTTTCTCAACAAGATTTTCACCCTCCGAATCATTGGGACGCCTTCTACCTAAAGTTGACTCTTCTCTAGTCCCTTTTTCATCAATATTAACTTTACTAAACAAAGAATCAATATAAGAAGCACCAATCATTTTAAGATCTTCATCACTTTTGCGAAAGAAATCACTAGAAAACACTTTTTCTAAAAATTCTCTTTTAGCTCTAAGCATAGCGGTTCTTTTCTTACTTTCATCCATAGAAACATAAAGAGCTAATTGATTCATAAACCTTAGGCATAAAAATTTTCATATTGAGATTTTCCACATCATGAGCAATTCTATCAACACTTTAGACAAATCATCAATCTTACTCAACTTTCCTTCTATGGAAGTGTTGAATTTTTTTGTGTATTGATAAATTCTTTAATATTATTCTCAAGATCAGAGATGTTCCTATTATTATTATAAGATTTATTCCCATAGGAATTACTATAATTATTCGAGGAATTACTAGGAAAAGGCCTAGGATTAAAATTACCTCTATAAGCATTGTTGTTGAAATTATTTCGAGATATAAAATTCACATCTATGGCATCACTATTTTGCTCAATCAAAGTAGACAAAGGCATATCATTAAAATAAATAGGAGCACTTCTACTAGCAAACAATTTCACAAGAGCATCAACTTTTTCACTCAAAGAAGAAATTTCTTCAACCGAATTAACTTTTTTTACTAGAAGGAGCTCTTTCGGTATGCCATTACGAATAATTTGCCATAATATTATTAAGCAATTTGGTGTATTCACCCAAAGTAATTGCCATAAAAGTACCACCCATGACGGAATCTAAAAGATTACGAGAAACAAAATTCAACCCCACATAAAATTTTTGTATGATCATCCAAAGATTTAACCCATGAGTTGGGCAATTCCTTAGCATCATTTTCATCCTTTCCCAAGATTATGATCTGGGTTCTAAGGGAAATATATGATCTGGGTTCTAAGGGAAATAATTTTTGTGGGCGGAAAATACTTAGTGATAAAAGCATCTTTGCACTTATTCCAAGAATCGATACTATTGCGCGACAACGAAGAGAACCAAATTTTTGCAGAATCACGCAAAGAAAATGGAAATAATTTCATCCGGACCACATCATTGTCCACATCTTTTTTCTTTTGCATATCACATAATTCCACGAAGGTATTAAGATGGGACACGACATCCTCATCAGGAGTATCGGAAAATTGGTCTTTCATATCAAGATTCAGCAAAGCAGCATTAATATCACAAGTCTCTGCACTAGTGGCGGGAGGAGCAAGTGGAGTGCCGATAAAATCATTGTTGTTGGTATTTGAGAAATCACATAACTTGGTTTTCTCTTGAGTCATGATGACCAAACAACAAGATTGCACTCAAAAATAGATACGGCAAGAAAACGACGAACGGAAAAAGAGGGGCGAATAAAACGGCAATTTTTTGTGAAGTGGGGGAGAGGAAAACGAGAGGCAAATGGCCAATAATGTAAATTGCGAGGAGATGAGATTTGTGATTAGGAACCTGGTATATGTTGAAGATCCTCCCTGGCAACGGCGCCAGAAATTCCTTTTGATGTCGCTCGAAGCTACGTCGATATTTCCCCAAAGAGGAAGGGATGATGCAGCACAGCGGCGGTACGTATTTCCCTCAGATGTGAAACCAAGGTAATCGAACCAGTAGGTGAACCAAGCAACACAACGTAAACAACACCTGCACACAAACAACAACTTCTTGCAACCCGACGTGTTAAAGGGGTTGTCAATCCCTTCCGGGGTACAGCGCCTCAAGATAGGCAAACATGCGTGAGGTAAATTTGTAGTAGATTGATAGATCGAAGGACAAATAAATAAATAAGAATAAATTGCAGCAAGGTATTTTTGGGTTTTTGATTTAGTAGATCTGAAAATAAAAGCAAAGGAAAATAGATTGCAAAGGCAAATATATGAGAAAAAGACTCGAGGGCCGTAGGTTTCACTAGTGGCTTCTCTCGAGAAAAATAGCAAACGGTGGGTGAACAAATTATTGTTGGGAAATTGATAGAACTTCAAATACACATGATGATATCCAGGAAATGATAATTACATAGGCATCACGTCCAAGATTAGTAGACCGACTCATGCCTACATCTACTACTATTACTCCACACATCGACCGCTATCCAGCATGCACCTAGTGTATTAAGTTCATAGAGAAATGGAGTAATGCAATAAGAATGATGACATGATGTAGACAAGATCTATCTATGTAGAGATAGACCCCATCGTTTTATCCTTAGTAGCAACGATACATACGTGTCAGTTCCCCTTCTATCACTGGGATCAAGCACCGTAAGATCGAACCCACTACAAAGAGCCTCTTCCCATTGCAAGATAAATAGATCAAGTTGGCCAAACAAAACCCAAATATCGGAGAAGAAATACGAGGCTATAAGCAATCATGCATAAAAGAGATCAAATAAACTCAAATACTTTCATGGATATAAAAAGATAGATCTGATCATAAACTCAAAGTTCATTGATCCCAACATACACACCGCAAAAGAGTTACATCATATGGATCTCCAAGAGACCATTGTATTGAGAATCAAGAGAGAGAGAGAGAGAGAGAGAGAGAGAGAGAGAGAGAGAGAGAGAGAGAGAGAGAGAGAGAAAGGAAGCCATCTAGCTACTAAGTACGGACCTGAAGGTCTACAAAGAACTACTCACGCATCATCGAAGAGGCACCAATGGAGGTGGTGAACCCCATCCGAGATGGTGTCTAGATTGGATCTGGTGGTTCTGGACTCTGCGGTGGCTGGATCAATATTTCGACGACACCCCTAGGGTTTTGGGAATATTGGGGTATTTATAGAGCAAAGAGGCGGTCCGGGGGCACCCGAGGTGGGCACAACCCACCAGGGCGCGCCTGGGCCTCTTGGTGCGCCCTGGTGGGTTGTGCCCCCCTCGGGGCACCCCCAGGCGCAGCCAGGGCCCGTTGTGTTCCTTCTGGCCCATAAAAA
Organism: Triticum aestivum; assembly: GCF_018294505.1. Classification (NCBI taxonomy): domain Eukaryota; kingdom Viridiplantae; phylum Streptophyta; class Magnoliopsida; order Poales; family Poaceae; genus Triticum; species Triticum aestivum. Next base: position 181,352,135 of record NC_057809.1, on the reverse strand, counting down.
TTCTCCGTAAAGTTTCGTGGCATTTGGACTCCGTTTGATACTAATTTTTCGCGATGTAAAAAACATGGAAAAAACAGCAACTGACACTTGGCACTATGTCAATAGTACAGTGCCAAAAATGATATAAAATGATTATAAAACATCCACGATTGATAATATTACAAATGGAACAATAAAAAATTATAGATACGTTGGGGACGTATCAGCCTCCGGTGCTGCACCTGCCATCGGGGCTTGCCTTCCTCCCGCATAGGAACGTGCGCCTGGTGCCTCCCTCTGGGTAGGCTCGGGGGCTTCCACCAGGAGAACGTCTGACCTGACCAGCATGATGAGGGAGGTGCTCGTGCACCACTTGGAGGCGTGCTTCGATGCGCACCCCCGCAGGCAAGGAGCACGGCGCCAGGCGCCAGGAGCGCAATAGTTCACCCAAGAGATCCACAAGCTGCAGGAGGCTCGGGCCATGCACGGCGAGCGTCGCCCCACACGACCCATCGACACAGCTGCCACTTCTGACGTGGGCAGCAAGCTGCGCGTGTGCATCAACATCCCGGGCCTCAATAGGGCCAGTTCTTAGGACATCTTCTGGCTGTCATGCATCGGCCAAAGCAAGAGCATCGCTACCAACTACGTCTGCATGCCCTTCGGCCTGCTGAACGCGGGTGCCACCTACCAGCACTTTGTGCGGCTCGCATTGGCATCTCATGAGGCTTTGACTCCTCGCAAGCTTTCAGGGCCTCAGGAGCTAGCCGGCCCCTGAGGGGCGGACCTCCGCGACGCGCTTCTCCGACCGCCCTGACACTCCCACAACAACATCATTGCCAGGTGACTTTTTAGTTTGTTCAATTGAGGGTGCCCCATGGGCTGCATCATCCTCAAGCTGTTCAGGGTCAGTCCCTACAGTCGCATCACCTTTTGGTTGTGTACTAAACTTGCTCATGCTTCAATATGCCATGATTTCTTGCTTAACTTTGTGCTTGGCTCCGCATTACATTTGGAGACGCCATCCCTTGGGGCCTCGGGTGCCCGCAGTGATGATGACATGTACCTATGGTTGGGTCTTAGGCCTGACCTAGACACCCTACCCAAGGACACTGCCCTAGAGTCGAAGACATACAAGGTCCAACAGAAGATACCGACTGAACTGGCCCTGAAGTGCAATCCACTCGACGGAGAAGTTCCACTCGGATATCCCAATTACACTCGCCTACGGCATAATCACTCGACCATACAAAGAATCACTCGGAGTACAGAAGGCTTAAAGTCACCCTAGGATGGCAACGGTCACGCAATCACTCTGTGGCCATAAAGATCATTAATGGCAGGCGTCACCAGTAATGTCCTAGTCTTAACTCACATTGAAACCTATGTAACCGAGGGCTGAGAGGGGCCAGGCGCACTCCATATAAGCCACCCCTCCTCTGGCACAAGGGTTCGCACCCTCTGTAACTTTCACACATATCCAGTCGGCAAGCCTCCGCGGCACCGAGACGTTGGGCTATTACCTCCTTCGAGAGGGGCCTGAACTCATAAACTTGTGTGCACAACCTCGCCGTAGCTAGGACACTGCCTCCTCCTATGTACCCCCTACTCTTACTGTCAGACTCATTCCCATGACAGTTGGCGCCCACCTTGGGGCACGCGTCTGAGCGACTTCCACTGAGGTTGCGATTTTCGTTCTCCGTCAACATGGTTTCCGGTGGTCATTTGGCTTTGGGATGGGAGATCCGTCTCGGGGCGCTCGTCTTCATCGCTGACGACTCCACCTGGCTCCAATGAGCCCCCCTTGACGTCGAGGCCATTCCCGTCCGCGGGGCGGCGCACTTTCGCGCGAGTGCCTGCAGCGTACTTCTGTGGTAGCCTTCTGCCATCGCAAGCGACCTGGTCATTCCTGGCTTCAGCAGTGGGTGAAGCATGCGGTGGCTCGCCAGTTGACCACCCCCAAGTCGCGACAATCGAGCCCGACGAATCTCTCTACAGATCGTTTGACCTGCCGACTAGTCACTTGGACACTCTTTCCGAGTGCAAGAGCAACGGTCCTGCGACGGAAGTCCTCATGGTCAGCTCCCAACGTAGTCCACCCAGATTTCGTCGTGGCAGTGACGACAATCCATCGCGTGATCACGACGAATACTATCCCCAAGCCCTCACTGGGGAATAGAGGGAGGAGCTGCATCACCGCAACGTCCAGGCGCTCCAGACCCCCATTGTTGGGGAGACCTCCGAGGCTTGGGCCTTGGAGGCTGCGCGCTTAGCCACCTTGGCTGACCGTAAGTGTCTGGAGAATCTCCAGCAAGCACTCGACGAACGCGCCCGCAGCAGATTCCTAAATCCAGCCGACATCCATGACAACTATTTTGGACTAAACATCAAGTATACCGTACTCCGATCCAAAATGTTGCAGTAGCAGCACGCATAGCAGAGTCAACTCAGCTGTCTCGTTCAGAAGCTGGTAGAGGTTTGCTGCAGACCCGACCGCTGCTTCGGGGAGCAGGGGAACAGAACTCGACTGTTTCTCAGTCGTGCAACAGAATCCATAGCAGATCTATGGTTGCGAACACAGTTCAGTCGGCGCATTGCCCAAGATCACCTCCACGGCGTGAAGATCGTGGTTACCGCCAAGATCAGTACCTTGGTCAGGGCCACGGGGAGTTTGATCCTCGATATCCTCATGATAACCACCGTCGAGTGCCTACGCCCCTCCGAGGGGCGGGTCATACGCGCCCCGGCGGTGTGATGACAGACGCCCGTATGGTGATAAGCGGGGGATTCCAGTCGACCCAAGAGAGCCTGGGTTCATTGTGAGGTTAGTCCTTGTACAAGGCTTGGTTGACAGAGGCAGAGCAAACAGAGAAGGTCAAGATAGAGATTGTTCGATTGTTAGCAAAGCATTTGTTTCTGGGCCCGAGTGTTTCAGCAGTGCCATCCGAGCCGCTGAGATCCCGCCTAACTTCAGACTGGCTACTAGTGTCAAAAAGTTCACCGGTGAGTCGAAGCTGGACACTTGGTTAGAAGATTACTGAGTGGCAATTTAGATTGGTGGAGGCAATGATGACATGGCTATGAAGCACCTCCCCTTGATGCTCGAGGGTTTGGCCAGAGCTTGGTTGAATTAGTTGGCCCCTGGAAGTATTTTTTATTGGGAAGATTTAGCCCGAGTGTTTATCAAGACATTCGAGGGCACCTGCAAGCGACCTGCTGGGCTGACTGAATTGCAACACTTGTTCAGAAGCTGAATGAAACTTTGAGAGATTTCATCCAGAGATGGACTACTCTTCACCATATGGTGGAAAATGTGTCAGAGCATCAGGTAGTTTGCGCCTTCAAGGAGGGCGTCTAATACAGAGAGCTCATCCTGAAGTCCGGTCATCCCGGGGACATGTCTTTGAGCCCAATGATGGAAATAGCCACTCGGTATGCTAATGGTGAAGAGGAAGACTGACTCCATAATGGTAAGGGGAAACCAGTCGACTAGGACGCCGGAGGTGGAAATTCCAGTCGGAAGCAAAAGTGTAAAGCTGAGCCTATAGGTCATGCCGAAGCTGCAGTCTTGGATGCACAAGGAAAATTTAAAGGAAAACCTAAAGGGCAGTGGGTACCCAAGAAGGGTGAAAAATCAGTCAGGCCAGGATGTCTTGGATTTGTCGTGTTATATTCACACGAAGAAACATGAAGAGGGTAACTTGATTTAGCCCAAGCACACCACTTGACAGTCTCGACTCCTGATTCAGCAGTTTCGAGAGGGTCAACCCAGTGAGGAAGAATCTGATAAGGATGAGGAGAAAGAAGAAGACGATGGTTACCCCAATATCAATGCCACCTTGGTGATCTTTGCTGACGTCGAGAGAAAAAGTCGACTAAAGGTCATTAACAGAGAAGTGAACATGGTTGCCCTGGCAACTACTACATACTTGAAGTGGTCAAAAACCCCTATTACATTCAACTAGTCTAATCACCCAGCGCACGTTGCTACCCCTGGGCGGCAGGCGTTGGTGGTCGACCCAGTAATTGGGGGCACCCGACTGACTAAAGTTCTTATGGATGGTGGCAATGGTCTGAACATTCTGTACGCTGAGACCCTCCAAGGGATGGGCATTCCGATGTCCAAACTCAGTGAGAGCAACATGCAGTTCCACGGTGTCATCCTTGGAAAGAAAGCAAAGTCACTCGAACAGATTGCTCTTGATGTGGTTTTCCATGATTCCAAGAATTACCGCAAGGAGAAGTTGACGTTTGAGTAGTGGATTTCCAGAGTGCATATCATGCTATTCTGGGTAGGCCCGCATATGCTCGTTTCATGGCCCGACCATGTTATGTGTATCTTAAGTTGAAAATGCCTAGACCCAAAGGTGTGATCACGATCACGGGAAATAGGCAGAGAGTAGAGGAGTGCCTCCAGAAAGGCTCCAAAATTGCTGATGAGCAAATGGCGGTGGTGGAGTTGGAAGAATACAAGAAAAATGTCAATCTGAGTGATTTGTTGTGAGCCAAGAAGCCTTCTTCTGAGTCTGCACTTCAGTCGGCCGGCGAAACAAATCCAGTCAACATTCACCCAGAAGAACCCTCTGCTGCTCTGACCCACATTTCAATGACACTCGACAGCAAATAGGAAGAAGCGCTCATCCAGTTCCTCCATGAGAACTAGGACATCTTTGCATGGAAACCATCAGACATGCTGGGTGTACCCAGGGGGCTGGCTGAGCACCATTTGCGTGTCGACCCAAAAGCAAAACCTGTCAAAGAGCATCTTCGTCGGTCCGCCATGGAAAAGAGGAAGGCGATTGGCGAGGAAGTGGCTCGGCTCCTGTCAGCTGAGTTCATCCGTGAGATATACCACTCTGAGTGGCTCGCCAACGTTGTCATGGTCCCCAAGAAAGATGATTCACTTCATATGTGTATTGACTTCAAGCATATCAAGGGCCTGCCAGAAAGATCACTTTCCTCTCCCCCGCATCGATTAGATTGTCGACTCGACTGCAGGTGTGAGCATTTGTCTTTTTTGGATGCATATTCTAGGTACCATCAGGTCTGACTGTATGGACCCGATGAAATAAAAACGACCTTCATCACCCCATTCGGGCGTTTTTGCTATGTTACCATGCCTTTTGGTCTCAAGAATGTTGGTGCCACGTTCATGCGCATGATCCAGAAGTGCTTGCTCACTCAAATCGGTCGAAACATGGAAGCATACATGGATGGTATCATGGTCAAGTCACGCAAGAGTTCTGACCTGCTGACTGACCTCGTTGAAACCTTTGCCAATTTAAGAAGATATGACATCAAGCTCAACCCGTCGAAGTGCACATTCGGAGTCCCAGGAGGGAAGTTACTCGGTTTTCTCATTTCCGAACAAGGGATCAATGCAAATCCAAAAAAGATTGGAGCAATTCTTCGAACGAAACGCCCTGTGCATGTGCATGATGTTTAGAAGCTTACAGGTTGTTTGGCTACATTAAGTCGATTCATTTCTCGTCTCGGTGAAAATGCATTGCCTCTTTACCGACTGATGAAAAAGTCTAATACATTCGAGTGGACTCTTGAAGCTGAAGCAACGTTTGTAGAGCTCAAACCCTGCTTTGCACCCAGCCGGTGCTTGTTGCCCCAGTCAGCAAAGAGCCTCTATTGTTATATATTGCAGCCATTGGACAGGTTGTCAGCATAGTGCTCACAGTCGAGCAAGAAGAAGAAGGCAAGGCCTATAAAGTGCAACACCTAGTGTATTACATTTTTGAAGTCTTGACTTCGTCCAAGCAAAGGTACCCACATTATCAGAAGCTTGTCTATGGAATCTACTTGACTACGAAGAAAGTTGCACACTACTTCCAAGACCACTCAATTTTAGTCGTCAGCGACGCTCCATTGTCTAAAATTTTGAACAATTGAGATGCAACTGATCGAGTGGCGAAGTGGGCAATTGAACTTCTCCCTCTGAATATCAAGTTTATTTGAAGCAAAAAAGGCAATTAAGTCTCACGCAATTGTAGATTTCTTGGCCGAGTGGATTGATAAACAACAGCCGACTCAAGTTCACTCGAAACACTGGACCATGTTCTTTGATGGATCTAAGATGTTGAATGGTTTTGGTGCTGGAGTAGTCCTGGTGTCCCCAAGAGGCGACAAATTCAGTTATGTTCTCCAGATTCCTCCAACAATGAAGCTGAGTACGAAGCCCTTCTGTATGGGTTACGTATGGCCATCTCACTCAGCGTCCGTCGCCTGATGGTTTACGGCGACTCAGATTTGGTGGTCAATCAGGTGATGAAGGAGTGGGACATCAGGAGCCCTGCCATGACTGGATACTGCAATGCAATGAGGAAATTGGAAAAGAAGTTTGAAGGATTAGAGCTCCACCACATACCCCGACGCAAGAATCAAGCGGCTGATGATCTTGTGAAAATAGGTTCCACTCGGAAGCCTATTCCTAGTAATGTGTTCTTGGAGCATCTCCACACCCCGTCAGTACAAGAAGATCCCTTTACAGAGGAACCCCCACAACCAATAAGTGCTACCAATCTGACTGAGGTCGAAGTGCCAGCAGTAGTCGACTAATCATGGAGGCTTTAGTAATCACCCCCTGACTGGACAATGCCATATATTGCATATCTGCTCAGGCAGTAGCTCCCAGAGGATGAGGATGAGGCCTGCCAGATCGTCCGCAGATCCAAGGCATTCACAGTAATAACGGACAACTTTTCAGAGAGAGTGTTACTGGTGTGGCTCAGCTATGTATCTCTCTAGAAGAGGGTCGACTGATCTTGAATGAGATTCACTCGGGGACCTGTGGTCACCACGCGTCCTCTCAGACCATCGTGTCCAAAGCATACCGAGCAGGATTCTACTAACCACGAGCCAATGAAATGGCAGAAGAGATAGTCGAGAAGTGTGAAGGTTGCCAGTTTTACTCGAACATGTCCCACAAGCCTGCATCAACCTTGAAGACTATTTCGCTCGTCTGGCCATTTGTTGTGTGGGGACTGGACATGATTGGGCCGCTAAGGACCGGCAGAAGTGGCTTCACTCATTTGCTCGTGGCAGTCGATAAGTTCACTAAGTGGATTGATGCCAAGCCTATCAAGAATCTTGACTCAAGCACAGCCATCCGTTTTATCAAAGAGTTGGTGTGTCGGTGCGGAGTTCCGCACAACATCATCACAAACAACGGCTCAAACTTTGATTCTGATGATTTAAGAGCATTCTGCGCTTCCCAAGGCACTCAGGTCGACTACGCATCCATTGCCCACCCGCAGTCGAATGGACAAGCTGAAAGAGCAAATGGTCTGATCCTCCAAGGACTGAAACCCCGATTGATGCGCGACCTCAAGCATGCAGCTGGAGCTTGGGTGAATGAGTTGTCGTCTGTTCTGTGGGGACTGAGGATGACTCCCAACCGGTGGACTTATCGAGCCCCTTTTTTCATGGTGTACGGGGATGAAGATGTGCTTCCAAGTGATCTGCTGCACAATGCTCCCCAAGTGGAACTCTTCTCAGAAGCCGAGGCAGGGCAAGCACGCCAGGACGCTGTTGATCTGCTAGAGGAAGAGCGAGAGATGGCTTTGATCCGGTCGACCATCTATCAGCAAGACCTTCGTCGATTCCATGCCCGAAACGTCAAAGGTTGAGCATTTCAGGAAGGAGACCTTGTGCTCCGAGTGGATCAGAAATGGCCTCACAAGCTCGTTCCAGCTTGGGAAGGCCCCTTCATCATCACCAAGGTACTCCACAACGGGGCATACCACCTTTATAATGTTGCCAAGAAGGAAGATGAGTCGCACTCTTGGAACGTGGATCTGCTCCGCCGCTTTTATACCTAAACACTCGGATCGTTGAGATGTAATCAAAGTACTTTTTAAATTGTTTATCAAAGACATGATTTCCACAGTCTCCTAATGATTGTGTTCGCATAAACATATGTCCAAATCCCCTAGTGGGTGGCTCAGCTGCGAACCAGATTCGCCTAAGTTTTACAAACATACTCCGAGTGAAGAGCAATCCTCTCACTCGGGGGCTTAGCTGCGAACCAGATTCGCCTAAGTTAAAAAACATACTCCGAGTGAAGAGCGATCCTCTCACTCGGGGGCTTAGCTACGATCCAGATTCGCCTAAGCTAAAAAACATACACCGAGTGAAGAGCGATCCTCTCACTCGGGGGCTTAGCTGCGATCTCGTATTGGCCAAAGTTACAAAAACTACTCCGAGTGAAGAGCGATCCTCTCACTCAGGGGCTTAGTTGCAATCCCGTACTCGCCTAAGTTACAAAAACTACTCCGAGTGAAGAGCGATCCTCCCACTCAGAGGCTTAACTGTGATCATGTACTCGCCTAAGTTACAAAAACTACTCCGAGTGAAGAGTGATCCTCTCACTCGGGGGCTTAGCTGCAATCCCGTACTCGCCTAAGTTACAAAGACAACTTCGAGTGGGAGCAATCCTCCCACTCGGGGGCTTAGCTGCGATCCTGTACTCGCCTAAGTTACAAAAACTACTCCGAGTTGAGAGCAATCCTCCCACTGGGGGGCTTAGCTGTGATCCCGTACTCGCCTAAGTTACAAAAACACTCAATCCGCAAATACGACTGGATGCACTCTGAGCTGCGCCACAAGTACAATGTTCGCTCCACCCTATACTCTGGGGCTTAGCTGCGAACCAGCTTCGCCTAAGTTAAACAATCCAAGCACATTGGAAGCAAGGAAACTATATTCAGATAAAACAACCAAGTTCGGATAAATCCAGCGAGGTTTAGAACCACAAGCAAAAGTACTCGGGCGTAAGGCCCGAAACAGTTTAACAATTACAAAATCACTCGGCATTCCGAGGCAAATAAAGTCAAGTTATCAAGTTTTTCACTTGGGAGGAGGAGGACTAGCTGGCTCGACGAAAGTATCCAAGTCGATGCCATCTGTGATGCGAGTGACTACGTCGATGAAGGTCTCCATAAAAGATTAAAACTAAAGCTTCTTGGTGTTTTCCACCTAAAGAGCTTTCACCTTCTCTTCATTGGCATCCTTGCAATGAACACGGATGAGTGATAGAGCCACATCAGCACCGCAGCGAGCATCTGACTTCTTCCACGCCCACACTCGGTCAATGATGTCATTGAGTCGAGTCATCAATGACTCGAGGTCATTCTAAGACACATCTTCTGGCCATAGCTCCTTGTCTATCTACGACAGTGCAACTTTCAGTCGAGCAACATAGTCAAAGACACTAGCAAGGCGAGATTCTAGTTGCAGCACGTTCATGGCAGCTTCGTCTTTGACGGGAGAATTAATGGGGTCTAGTCATGTCTCAGTCCGCCTGGTTTCTTCCTCGAAATTTTGACAGAACTCTGCACGGAGAGAATAATAGTGAGTTGGTGGCAACACTGTGAAGAAGTTTTTGATCCAGTCGGATGAGGTAAAATACCTTCGAGCATGAGGAGCATTTTCTTGGCAAGACCTCCCAGACAAGCTTCCAGTTCGTCCCTCTTCCGAGTAAGAACATCCACTTTGTCAGCCAAGGCCACCTTCTCCTCCTTCAGTTGTGCAGTTTCTTTCTTTGCCTTGTCAACATCAGTCTTCAGCTTGGCATTCTCTTCCTACAACTTGCCGACTGAAGCTAGCTACCTGTTAACTAGTTCAGTCTTCTCACGTGTCATCTTTTGTGCCCCCGCAAGGTCAAGGTCCTTCTGCTCCAAGGCCTGCTTCATTTTGTCTAAAGAAATAACATTCCTCAGACGAGCTTCAAGTTGACGATTTTTACTACGCACATCTGTTCGAGTGGAGTCACTCGGTTCAAAGGACATGAAAGGAAAAATGGCAAGGCATACAATCAACAAGTCATTACCTCCCAAGGTTGCCACTTCATCTTGAGCCTTCTTCAGATTCTCCTTGGCCAGATCCAGGCCAAGCTTGAGTTGGATTTTCTCCTGTTCCAAGGTAGCATACTGAGTCCCAAGCTCATAAGATTTCTGCAACCAACAACAAGACAAATCAATCGACAGAAACAAAGATCAGTTACTTCCGAGTGAAAAAGTGCAAGATCGGATTGCTATGGCAAAAGGGTTCTAAGACTGCCGCCAAATCAAACATTCAACAACAGTCTCGGGGACTACACCTAGTGGGTGCACTTGTGTGCCCCCACTGGTATGATTTCCCACTTGGCATGGTCCGCCCTGCCCGAGTGGAAAGAAAAAAAAAAGAGAGAAGAAAAATCATTTGTTCTCAGACCACTGTCGACTTCAGGTAGTCAACGGCGGTCTCGGGGACTACACCCAATGTGTGCACTCAGCATGCCCCCACTGGACCAAGAACTCACTGGCATGACCTGTCTAACTCGAGTGAAAGAGCTACACAACTACAAGTGAAAGAGCTACACAGCTACAAAAACACACCCAGTGGGTGTATAGATGCAAAGTACAGACTGACATCTTATGAATAATAAAGCAGTACTTTTCAGATAGCATATCCTAACAGAACAAGAATCGAGCTAGAAAGCCAATCAGAAATCAACTTAAAATCCCACTTACTCGGACATTAGCTTGGAGAGTAGAGCTAGCGTCGTAGGCGGCCTTGCTGGTGTCATACACCACCTTCAGTCGGTCCATCATCAGACCTGCCTGGATCATGGCTTCCTTGGCAGCTCCTACTTGGTCCTCCGGAGTGTGATGTAGAGCAAAGGGAGTGGATGAGGAGCCGATGATGTGGCCGGTGGGGTTGGAGCTTGAGGTTGTCCAGTCGGACCAGAAGTCTGAATAGTTGACGCCGAGGGCTTGTCAGTCGACAGAGGTTCAACAAAACAGACAGTGGCCCGTACTGGATCATCAAGTTGTTGAACTACAAGCTCAGATGCCGGGCAGGACGCTCTGTTGGTAGGTGCCCTCTTGCTCAAAGCTCTACCTCTTCTCCCAGCGCTCCGCTGAGGTACTTCCTTGTCATCATCATCATCATCATCATCATCATCATCATCATCATCATCATCATCATCATCATCATCATCATCTAGAAGCTGAATAACATTTGCCGGTGCTCCAAAACACTCGACAGTAAGATTTCAGTCGTCCACCCAAAACAGTCGACGGAGTGATAGCATGACTATGGAATCATACCTGCCCGAGAGGTGGCCGCATCTGCGGTCTCCGCGTCAACCCGCTCCTCGTCGATGTCCATAGATGTTGCAGAAGTAGTAGCACTGAAACTTCCAAATTTCACTCGGTCAAGCAAGTGAAGAAGTCCACAGTGGCAACGAAAGACAAGGAAAGGAAACACTTACGTCGAAGCAACGGGCACGGCCACCTTGACCCTAAGTAGGGCCTTCCGAGGCTTGGGTGGAACAACTTTGGCCTTCTTCGCGGCCTTCTCTGTTAGGTCTGGGGTTGATGTTCGAGTGTGCTTCGGAATCTTTGCACTCGACGGAACTGCTTTGCCATGTCCTTCCACAGGGTCTTGCGACTGTTTGGAACGTCGTTCAGAGTGGGGTGGCAAGTCGACTTCCTCACTGCTACCAGAGTCCTCGCTGTCATCTGCATATTGCCAATCAACGCTTTCACCATCACTCTCTACTCCTTGGTGCTGCTCCCCTTTCGGCATTGAGTACATCTTGGTGAAAACCTACAAGACACAAGTTACAAGTATCAGTCGGATTCAAGAACAATCGCGCATTGAAAAAAACACTCGGTAAATCAAGCCTAACCTCGTCTGGGGCATTGTTGGCGTCAAATGGCAAGATCCTTCTGGCTCCACGAGGGTTATCCTTGTTACCAGTGATGCTTTGCAGCCACTGAGCCACCGCCTCCTCGGCGACCTCCTCTGGGTGGACCCGAGTGGTGTCATCGGTGCCCGAGTACATCCACATTGGGTGGTCATGAGCTTGGAGAGGTTGAATGCGTCGATTGAGAAACACCTCCAGCAGATCCATGCCAGTCCCACACCCCTGGACCAATGCAACGACCGCGTCGACTAACATGGACACCTCACCATTCGCCGTCATGGTTACTTCCAGTGAAGAAGGTTGGCAGAGTCTATCTAGAGTGAAAGGGGGGAGGTCGGTCGACTGACCGGGAATCGGGATGTCTTTGTAATAAAACCAAGTCGATTGCCATCCTCTAATTGACTCGGGAAAGGTCATGGGTGGAAAAGTACTCCTACCTCTCATTTGGACCCCTAACCCCCCGCACATTTGGATCACGTGCGTCTTTTCATCATCTGGGTTAGCTTTCTTCACCGACTAAGATCGGCAAGTGAAAATGTGTTTGAACAGACCCCAGTGTAGCTGACACCCAAGGAAGTTCTCGCACATTGAAACAAATGCGGCAAGGTACGAGATTATGTTGGGAGGAAAGTGGTCGATCTGAGCACCAAAGAAGTTCAAAAAACCCCGAAAGAATGAATGTAGGGGCAGGGAGAAACCTTGGTCGATGTGGGTGGTGAGGAGGACGCGCTCACCCTCGCACGGCTGGGGCTCAGATTCCCCCTCTGGCAACCTCCAGGATCCATGAGCAATTAGTACTTTGGCGGCGAGATTCTCTAGGTCTTCCTTCTAGACGGTGGAGTGGATGTAGTCCCCCTGGATCCAACCGGGCGGCATACCGGACCGTGACAATGACCCCCTTGCTGCCTTCTTGCCTTTCATCGTCGCCTTCTTCACACGCTCCAGGGCTGCGGTCTTGTCCTTCACCATGGTGGTAGGGCACGAGAAGGATGGGCGGAGGCATGGTGAGTGATGACCCATAAGTATAGGGGATCTACTATAGTCCTTTAGATAAGTAAGAGTGTCGAACCCAACGAGGAGCAGAAGGAAATGATAAGCGGTTTTCAGTAAGGTATTCTCTGCAAGCACTGAAATTATCGGTAACAGATAGTTTTGTGACAAGGTAATTTGTAACGAGTAACAAGTAATAAAAGTAAACAAGGTGCAACAAGATGGCACAATCCTTTTTGTAGCAAAGGACAAGCCTGGACAAACTCTTATATAAAGGAAAGCACTCCCGAGGACACATGGGAATTATCGTCAAGCTAGTTTTCATCATGTTCATATGATTCACGTTCGGTACTTTGATAATTTGATATGTGGGTGGACCGGTGCTTGGGTACTGCCCTTCCTTGGACGAGCATCCCACTTATGATTAACCCCTATTGCAAGCATCCGCAACTACAACAAAAGTATTAAGGTAAACCTAACCATAGCATGAAACACATGGATCCAAATCAGCCCCTTAGGAAGCAACTCATAAACTAGGGTTTAAGCTTCTGTCACTCTAGCAACCCATCATCTACTTATTACTTCCCAATGCCTCCCCCTAGGCCCAAACAATGGTAACGTGTCATGTAGTCGACATTCACACGACACCACTATAGGAAAGACAACATACATCTCATCAAAATATCGAACGAATACCAAATTCACATGACTACTTATAGCAAGACTTCTCCCATGTCCTCAGGAACAAACATAAATACTCACAAATCATATTCATGTTCATAATCAGAGGGGTATTAATATGCATAAAGGATCTGAACATATGATCTTCCACCGAATAAACCAACTAGCATCAACTACAAAGAGTAATCAACACTACTAGCAACCCACAGGTACCAATCTGAGGCTTTGGGACAAAGATTGGATACAAGAGATGAACTAGGGTTTGAGATGAGAGGTGCTGGTAAATATGTTGATGGAGATTGACCACCTCACGATGAGAGGATCAATGGTGATGACGATGGTGATGATTTAACCCTCCCAGAGGGAAGTTTCCCCGGCAGAACAGCTCCGCCGGAGCCCTAGATTGGTTCCGCCAAGGTTCCTCCTTGTGGCAGTGGAGTTTCGTCCCATGAGCTAGCTTATGATTTTTTTCCTCGATGAAAGACCTCATATAGCAGAAGATGGGCATCAGAGGGTTGCCAAGGGGTCCATAAGGCAGGGGGCGTGCCCAGGGGTTAGGGCGTGCCCCCACCCTCGTGGATGGTGGGTGGCCCCCTCTGGTACTTCTTTCACCCAATATTTTTTATATATTCTGAAACTTGCTCCCGTGAAGTTTCACGACTTTTGGAGTTGTGCAGAATAGGTCTCTAATATTTGCTCCTTTTCCATCCCAGAATTCCAGCTGCCGACATTCTCCCTCTTCATGTAAACCTTGTAAAATAAGAGAGAATAGGCATAAGTATTGTGACATAATGTGTCAGGACCCCGATCCTATGTCACACCGATCTAGCATGTAACACTTCATATCACTTTGCGGCCTCACGCACGGTATTCTCATGGGTGCCACCTTACCTAGCCCGGGACCGTCTGCGCCTTTTGGCTCACGTATATGATAATGTCGCTAGCATCCATATGACAGAGAACCCGGGCCGACATGGCTAGTCGTGAACCCAAAGCGGCACTAACCCATGGAGACATGCATACATGAATCAACTTCGAGCATGTCGCTCAGCAGCGTGTGAATCCGGGCTGTAGCACTGGGCTAACAGGACTCCGGTAAACCGGGCTGTAGCAGGCTAGGCAGGACTCCGGATGTCACCGTGTGACATTTCCCCGAAGGGACAGACACAGGAACGAAGTGAAGCACATGCCGGCCAGTCAAGTGTCCTGAGCAGTAGTGCTGGCTAGCAGGACTCCGGTGAACCAGGCTATAGCGGACTACTATGGCTCATGGAAGCACTAGACTATATTTCCCCACAAGAGAGGCTACCAAGGATAAACAACTAGATTGTCAGATCCACACATACCAAGCATCTCAATCATACACACAATATGCTCGATATGTGTAAATACAACATGGCATCACAACATAACTCTACGACTCAAGCATTTATTCATTAGGCTCCGAGGAGCGAGATATTACAAACATGGGTCTCATGACCCAACAATCATAGCATACAATTCAAGCACATGCGGAAGTTTAACATGTCTGAGTACAGACATCTATAAATGAAAAAGGCTAAGAAGCCTGACTATCTACCAGATCCGGCCGAGGACACAAGATTGTAGCTGAGGTATCAAGCTAAACGTCGGAGTCCACACGGAATTACTAGCGAGACTGACGTCTCTCTGCAAAAACATAAAATAGGCAAACATGAGTACAAATGTACCCAGCAAGACTTACATTAGAACTAGCTACATATGCATCGGTATCAACAAAGGGGTAGTGGAGTTTAACTGCAGCAAGCCAGCTTTGACTCAGTGGCTAACCTGAACTACGACTACAAGCAACCCTTTTGAGGTGGCGCACATGAGTCCACATATTCACCATATCAATACACCACTATGGATCCGCTCCCGTCTCCCTACGAGAAGGCCATCCATAGAACTCACGCTTATCTTGTGAGTTTTAGAGTATCCACTTTCACTTGTCTATGAACTATGCAAGGGGTCCAAGTTTCCATATCCGAGGAATCCGGCTATTCGAATAGATAATGATAACCGTGCAGGGGTGTACTTCTTCACACACGCTCCCACCACTTACTGTCGTTTACACGACATGTACTCAACAACCTTCAAGCGGAAGCGCAACGAGGGTGTCGGCCACGGCCTACCTAAACACTCAAGTCTCTAGTCCAGGTTTATCGCCTATTCAGGTTCCATCTGCAGGGAGTCCGACCGAGGTTTCCACATACGGCCCCGAACAATGTGAACAGGGTTCCTGAGACACCAAACGGGCGCCCGGTACACCGTGCCACGGTGTATCTACCGCATCATAGCCCACCCCTAGGGTCAGCGCTATGCACGACCGCCAACACATAACCTACAAACACTAGAAACTTGTTGCAACTCCTGGACAAAGTACTAGGGTGATTAAGAAGCCGAGAGGGTCAATTAAGGATCCCAATGAGTGGTAGTAGCTGTTCATGGATCACAGACACAGAACTCAGTTCCTGAGGACGGCTGCAATGAGACAACCCACCATGTACTCCTACATGGACTCTCACCTTTACCTTTACCAAATCGTGTTCACACACTTAGCTCACACACAGTAGGACATGTTCACACACGTCCGATTCATCCCCGATGAATCAGACCTGACACAACTCTATGCAATAGCAGGCATGACAAACAAGCATGAATGAGTAGGCACATCAGGGCTCAAACAACTCCTACTCATGCTAGTGGGTTTCATCTATTTACTGTGGCAATGACAGGTCATGCAGAGGAAAAGGGTTCAACTACCACAACATGTAACCGTTGAATCGTTGTTGTCCTAATGCAGTAAAAGAGAGCAGGAACGAGAGAGTGGGATTGTATCAGAATGAACAAGGGGGTTTTGCTTGCCTGGCACTTTGGAAGATAGTATAGTTCTTAATCAATGTCATCGAACTCATCGTCGGAACCACATCTATGGAGAGGGGGCAAATACCGGCAAACAAAGAGGAACACAATCAATGCAATGCAACAATTATGATGCATGATAATGTCATGGCAATATGCTGTTGATTGAGATAATGCAACTAGCAATCATATTAAATGAAGTTGGTTTGAACCAAGGGTTCAAATTCCAACTCCATATGTGCTTATTTAAATGTCAATTATGCAAATTGCCCTGTACAGCAAACCTTGGTTGTTCAAACATGCATGCAAATGCTATAAATAGATTCCTTGAATTTTTCTGATAATTTTTCATATATAATTTATTTCATTCTGAGTTATAGATTATTTTCTATGATTTTTGGAAGTTTAGGGGATTTTCTGAAAATAAATAAATCATTTAGATTTATTTAAAATACAGAAAAGCATTTACTACGTCAGCCTTGCATCATGCTGACGTCATCTGGTCAACAGACGTGGTCCAGGTCAAACCTGACCAGTGGGACCCACTGGTCAGTAGTTAGTTAACTAACTAAAGTTAGTTAGTGTTAAACTAATACTAATCCTAGTTTAGTTAGTGGCCTGGGGCCCACACGTCAGTGAGAGAGAGAGTTCAAAACCCTGGTCAGACGGGGTCAAATCCCGCCAGTCAAAGGGGTCAACCTGCCGGCGTTTAGCCACCGGCGACACAAACCGCGGAGGAGATCTTTGGAAATTGGTGTCCGGCGATGGTTCAACGCGCGACTAGGCTTGCTCGACTCCTGGGAGTGTGCCGCATCTAGTGGTGCCACTGGTTGGAGCTGGTGTGGCCGGGAACAACGGCGGCGAGCACGTCCGCGGCGGCCGGAGTTCGGGCCTCAGCGGAAAACATGCTAGGTTGCACAACAGGACGTGGGGGTGGCCGCGTTCGACTCGTGGGGATGTACTGAGTGCAGTGGTGAGCTCGGATGCAAGGTTGCACGGCCGTGCCCACGATGGAGACATGGCCGGCGGCGAGGAGCTATCGGCTCCGATGGCTATGGTGGTTAGAGGACGCGGACGAGCACGGGGAGAGGGGGAAACGGTTGCGGAGCTCACATCGATCACGAAGAGGGGCTCGGCTTGCTCGGGGACAGCTTGGCGACGACGTATCCGTCGATGGGGTCCGGCGGGTATTGAGGTTGAAGATGACCCGATGGCGGCGATGCAGGGCCTCCGGTGAAGCGTGGCTCGGTGGGGAGGGCGAGGGCGTCATGGCGGAGCTTCTGGACTCATCGGTAGGGCGAGGGGTGGTCGGTGGCTGCGGCGGCAGCGAGCGGCGGCGACGGCTCCGCTCGGCTTCGGGAGAGAGAGCGAGACAGAGGAGGGGAAAGAACGAGAGAGAGTGAGAGGCGGTCGGGGAGGCTGCGTGGCGTGCACGGAGGCATCCAGGGCGTCGGCGGCAAGCAGGAGTTGGCGAGGCGCGTGCCGGCGCGCGGCGACCACGCACGCTGTGTCCTCCTGGCAAGAGGTGAACGATGACTGGCCACTGGGCCAGTCGGGCCGGTTGGGCTATCATAGTGCGGGCTGGTTGGGGCGCTAGGTGGGCTGCGGTAAGTGCCAAGTAGGTTTATGATTCCCTGTTTCCTTTTTGTTTTGTTTGTTATTTATTTATTTATTTATTTGCCACTGATTCCAAATTCAAAACAATTTCAAACCAGTGCCAAACTTTCTGTAAATATTTATGTGGCTTAGATAGGTTTTTACAAAGGCACACAAATATTTCAGAGGCATTTGAGGATACATTCCATATACTAGGAATATAAATTCAAATTCAAATACAATAGTGGTTTAAATTCAGTGCCCAAAATATTCCTCAAAAATGTTCACTATTTTTGGTTTGGTCTCAAAGCCATGCCAAAAATTATCAAACATTTATGAAGGCATTTTGGAAACAATGAATGCAATTTAAAGGGTTCTTGCCCTTCTTTTAAAAAGATTTCTGAGCTCATAAAAATATTGGTTTGAATTTAGCTCTTGCCAATAATTCTATGGAATAACAGGAACATTTTATTGGACTCTTTTGAGAAGATTTTTAAAGTTGGTTATTTTTGAACTGATTTCTGAGTGTTTCAACAAACCTCAATTCAACTTTCAGAAATTAGACATGATGCATGGATGCTCTCTTATGCAACTATTGCAAACAATTCTAGGGCTGTGACAACTCACCCCCACTAAACAAGAATCTCATCCCAAGATTCAAGACGTGAGGTAAGAAGACAGAGGGGACACAAATCTAATGGAATCCTCATGACCCAATTGCTCTTCTCGAAAATAATGATCCATTGCATCATATTGATCTTGGCGTCTTGCTTTGAGAACTACGTCCAACATGACAAATGAGAGGAAAGGGAAATCTCTAGAAGGATCGATCTTATCGAAGATCGAACAACTTAGGATCAACTCATGGAGCGAGACGCTGAAACATCTCTCGAGCTGAGACACGGAGCATACGTCCAGAGGGATGGAGTGAAACACATGACAAAGGATCACTAGGTAGGCAACAATTCCACATCTAAAAGGGTGGTGAACAGTTGCCAACGTAGCGAGGAGTTGAGTTTCCAAGACACCGAAACGAGACATCTTCGAGGAGGGTGACCTGTAGAATCATCCCTTAAGTGGCAAAAAGAATTACTTTTGATTTAGAGAACATTGAAATTCTCTATACCAACCTGAGGCAATTCAACAACAATCGTTTGGCGGGGTATGAAAGGATGGCATATCCAGATTCGAATGGATGATTTGGACTACCTTGTTGAAGACAACACGATGGATGCTTTTGCTTATCATCGAAAATGGATGGGACGCATGGTAGACTGACACAATGACGGGTGCAAGCTGGAAAAAAATGCAAATACTGGGAATGATTCTAGTGACTGGGGAAAAGCTCAACAGACGAGAGTGATTCCCCTGTTTGAATGGTTATAGCATAACCGAGGAAACTGAGAGTACAAGGACCCCTAAGGAACAACTTCTAGAATAGGTTGCACGAAATCCTCATGGAGAAGATGGTCAAATAGCTCAATCAAGATACTATAGTGATAGATCTTCCGTCTAGGTGTGTCGGCCAGAACATCAACCTTGTCGGGACCTACATCATAGATCTTGGAAAAGTTCCAACCATCATATCTGCCTAAGATTCAGATCTGGTTGGTAACAGGATATTCTAGACTCATCAAGTCTAGAAAGGAAAATGAAAGTTTGCAACACAAATCGACAAGATGGAGTTGCAAGATTCTCGGGGAATGAATTACGATAGTAAGCTCCAAAACATGAGCTGGTTCTGCTACACACATGTGAACACGCTGTCCTAGACAAGCATGACCACATAGTAGTCTTACAATGCAACACTACCGAGTTTCGATTGGGAACCATCATTGAGGATAACAAAATCCTGTACAAATCCGCCTGGTACCTTTAGGACTATCACTTAGAACTTATTATCCTTGAACAAATCAATCAGTGGCTTGGTGTGCTAGGGATACATATAGAATGAAGGTTGCAAGTCTCCAAACCATAGAATACTTCGCACGTATGCATGGCCGATTTGGGATGATTCCAGAGGAAGCAAAACAACTTTCTCAAATCCACGGCGGCAACTTGCATCAAATGCACGTGATTCAAAGGAAGTCACTTCTTTCATCCAAGTGTATGCTTCATGAGCTAGCATGAGGAAATGCTTACAAAAGTTTCCAACACTAGCTTAATGTTCAACATGAATCATGGAGGAGGTAAGATGCTACTGATGGGCTCAACAACAACTCATCGGGATTTCCATATCACTGGAATTCCACCATTATGTGAACAAGGTGATAGCACTGGTCAGTCCCAAAGATATAATGGTGCATGCTCGAGGGGTCAACCACGAGTAAGACAACATTACGAATATCGTTGGTTCTGATTTGATTTGACAATAGCCCATACTCAAATCAAAGTTTGGACAAGACAATAGATCCAATAACTGATCACGAGGACCAATCGATGAAGGTATCATCTTTCTTCAACACACACACACAAGGATATCCCTTTGGAATGAACTAATTCAGACAAGCTTTTCTTCCAACTATCCAAGTTGTTGTTTGGCTTAACCAACTAGCTTAGGGATATCCAACATAGATTCTTGGAGAAAGAGTGGTTTATTGGGAAACCAACTTGATCACGAACTCAACATAGCGGTCAGGTGACAACCTGGTAACACTTCCGAGAAGACATTCGGAAAATCACGAACCACCGATATGTTACTAAGCTCGAGAACAATCTTGTTTTTCAAGGCAAGACGATATGATCAAAAGAGCAAGGGATTGACACAATCATAACTCATTGATCGAAGAGTGCACCTGAAATAAGGACTAGGTAGCAAGATCAATCTTAGAATGGTATTTCAATAGCCAACACGCTAAGAATGAGAATATTGTCCATTTACTACCAAGCAACGAGTTGCTCGGAGTACTGATTTCACACATCACCATTCACTTGTCGGCATTCCGGTTGCGACAACACGACACCGAGGAATGAATAACGATGGCGGGAAGTATCACTACGTTAAGAATTCGTAAGAGAAGGTGCAATTCCTATGATATTCTTGACATGAAGATGGTAACACTTCAAGGTAGAACAGAGCAAAAGCTGGATTGGCATTTTGATCTGCGGAATACAACTGCTTTGACCCAATCCTAGATATGGATGAGGTACTGGAGTTTGTTTCTCCTAGTCATTCTAGAATAGAATAGCTTGACGGACCATAAGAATAATAAGCATCGATGAGCACGAATGCACAACTATTCCTGACTATCAAGTGATAGACTAGGGTCGGGATACAGCTAAGGAGGGTCAACTCAAGGAACATATAACTTTCTGAGTTGTGGATGCATAGATTAGTATGTCGAACGAGTTCAACATAATTCTTCCGGATAACCCATGCAGAAAGGTAGAACTGGCAGAGTCACAATGTAGAACGGAGAACTCATCGAGAGCACTCTTATTGTGATCTTTTGATCCAACAAACTTCTGCCATAAGTGGTTCATAGTATTTGGAAGAAAGAAATACCACGGACCCCGAGGACTAATGCAAAGGTTACTAATATCCTAAAGGAACTAGCAACACTATCAACATGAGGTAAGTAGGGTGAACCTCGGGTTCAAGAACCCAGAAATAGAATACCTACTACTAAATGGCATCACGGGATGCTTTCGAGAATGATGGCCAGAATTATCACACTGGGAACACCTGACACGGCTAGATTACTAGGTGATCCTCTAAGACACCTAGGGTCATAATACTAGCTCCAACCTATATGTCGAGGCAACAGAGTGCCTCAACTCACTGATTAGTGTGGTTAATATGGCCCAAAAGGATATCAAGAACGGGAAGAAAGGATTTGCAAATGCATCAGACTATTTAGAGACCTAGGATGACTCGGACAGCATAACGGCTGTAAATGCCCAAAATTATTTGAGACATCCTGCAAAATGGTGGCATAACCACTTAACATCACAATATCAAAGTTCCGAGACCAACTATGAACACACGGAAGTACTGGAAACCGAACTAAGACATGAATCCATCAGTCCTATAAGTCTATGGATTAGTAACACGTCATCCTGATAGATAGATGAGAAGGCCTAGTTTCTTAACCCCGTAGAAAAGAAGAGGTTGACTCAGATCAGAAGGGCATAAGGTATAAGGAGTAAAAAGAACCTTACGTTCCCTTCCACAATCAATTCCCCTACAGAACTAAAGCATTTCTAGACACATCTTCGACCGGTTGGCTTGGCAATCCTACAGGCAGTCAGGCTCTAATACCAAAGCTGTCAGGACCTCGATCCTAAGTCACACCGATCTAGCATGTAACACTTCATATCACTTTGCGGCCTCACGCACGGTATTCCCACGGGTGCCACCTTACCTAGCCCGGGACCGTTTGCGCCTTTTGGCTCACGTATATGATAATGTCGCTAGCATCCATATGACAGAGAACCCGGGTCGACATGGCTAGTCGTGAACCCAAAGCGGCACTAACCCATGGAGACAGGTATACCTGAATCAACTTCGAGCATGTCGGTCAGCAGCGTGTGAATCCGGGCTGTAGCACTGGGCTAACAGGACTCCGGTAAACCGGGCTATAGCAGGCTAGGCAGGACTCCGGATGTCACTGCGTGACATTTCCCCGAAGGGACAGACACAGGAACAAAGTGAAACACATGCCTGTAACACCCTCGATGCGACTATATCTCCCACGTGTCGAGGCACGACTTGGAGGCATAATCGCATTGAAGGCATATGTCGCAAGTTAGGCAATCTTCACAACATCCCATGTAATATAAATCATAAAGGGGAGATAACATAGTTGGCTTACACTCGCCACGTCAATCAAGTACATAAATAACATTACATCATCCAAACACTCATGGCCCGACTACGGCGCCAAAATAAAAGAGAACCCAACATGCGACACGGTCCTGATCACCCCCAACTGGGCACCACTACTGATCATCAGGAAAAGAAACATAGTAACGTTGAGAGTCTTTGTCGAACTCCCACTTGAGCTCAAGCGCGTCTCCTGGAGTGGAATCATCAGGCCCTGCATCTGGTGTAATAGTAATCTGTGAGACACAGGGACTCAGCAATCTCGCACCCTCGCGATCAAGACTATTTAAGCTTATAGGTAAGGCAGGGTAAATATAAGTGGAGCTGCAGCAAGCGACTAGCAAAATATGGTGGCTAACTTATTCGCAAAAGAGAGCGAGAAGAGGAGGCAAAGCGCGAGCGAGAAACTAGAGAGCAACCTGCGCAAACATTACTCCAACACCGTGTCCACTTCCCGGACTCCGCCGAGAAGAGGCCATCACGATAACACACTCAGTTGATTCATTTTAGTTAAGTTAAGGTTCAAGTTATCTACAACCGGACATTAACAAATTCCCATCTGCCCATAACCGCGGGCACGGCTTTCGAAAGTTCAAATCCCTGCAGGGGATTCCCAACTTAGCCCATGACAAGCTCTCACGGTCAACAAAGGAATAGACCTCCTCCCAAGACGTTCCGATCAGACTCGGTATCTCGGTTCTTCAAGACACTTCGACAGGTTAAAACAAGACCAGCAACACCGCCCGAATGTGCCGACAAATCCCGATAGGAGCTGCACATATCTCGTTCTCAGGGCACACTCAGATGAGCGCTCCATACAACTAAAACCAAACCTCGAGTTTCCCCGAGGGGGCGCTGCACAGGACTCTAGTTTGGACCAACACTCAGAGGAGCACTGACCCGGAGGGGTTTAAAATAAGATAACCCTCGGGCTCCGGAAACCCAAGGGAAAAAGAGGCTAGGTGGAAAATGGTAAACCCAAGGTTGGGCATTGTTGGAAAAGCTTTAATCAAGGCGAACTATCAAGGGGTTCCCATTATAACCCAACCGCGTAAGGAACGCAAAAATCCGGGAACATAACACCGATATGACGGAAACTAGGGCGGCAAGAGTGGAACAAAACACTAGGCGAGAGGCCGAGCCTTCCACCCTTTACCAAGTATATAGATGAATTAAGATAGCAAGATAATATAATGATAACCCAACAAGTAAATAAATGATCCAACAAGGAACGACCTCCAATCTTCACCTGCAACTAGCAACGCTATAAGAGGGGCTGAGCAAAGCGGTAACATAGCCAATCAATGGTTTGCTAGGACAAGGTGGGTTAGAGGTTTGACATGGCAATTTGGGAGGCTTGAAAGCAAATGGTAGGCATCGTAGCATTGGCATAGCAAAAGAGCGAGCAAACTAGCATAGCAAAGATAGTAGTGATTTCGAGGGTATGATCATCTTGCCTGCACAGTTGTCAGAGTTGACTGGATCCTCGGAAGCAAACTCAACGGGCTCCTCGTTAGCGAACTTGTCTCCCGGCTCTACCCAAACAAGACAAACAAGCAACAAGGACACAATCAACCACGTGCAAGGATCAAACAATATGATGCTATGATGATATGCTATGCGGGATGCGATGCGGGATGCATATGCAAGATATGACAAGGGATGCATGAACCTGGCCTCAACTTGGAAATCCAATTAAGCCACTGGAAAGATGAGATGAAATCGCTTGAAAACAATATAAAGATCATCGGAATCGGAGTTACGGTTTGGAAAATGGCAAGCGATTCAAATATGACACCGGTCTGCGATTTACAGCAAGTAGCCATCTAAATGCAACGAGATGAACATGCTACAGCACCCAAACATGACAACAAAATACATGGAAGGGATGCATACAAGATGCTTAACAAAATTCTAGCACTGAGCTACGGCCAATTCATCCATTATCAGGTTCAAACAAGCATGGAAAAAATGCATATGGCAAACAGATCTCAGACTTAGTGAAATTAACACTTGTCTGGAATTTCAGATCAGGTAGCCCTCTTCGGAGCAACACAACTATATGCTACATGACCTGAACATGGCAAAGTAAAGCATTGCATGGAGCTACTCAAAGAGCTTAACAAAAGTCCCTTAGTGACCTTGAGCCAAAAGGGATCAGAAAATACAATTGCAAGCATGTGAACATAGCAAAAACATAATCAGTTTTCAGACTTAGTGAAAACTGGCACATGCTGAAACATAACTCAAGTAGGCATGTTTACGAGCTGGATGCACTCACTACGGAGCAAGTCATGATAAGCTAAGCATACACCCATCAAGAATACACAAAATGCAAGCTAGACATGGCAAGAACAATAGCATAGCATGCACGGATCAACTACCACAACATCGGCAAAATTGCAAACAAGTTGACAATCTGCCCAGATTCACAAAGTAGCAAAAGTAGAGCTCGATTGACTCAAGCTAGGGTGCTCCATAATTGCAAACAAAGACATGAATGGATAGAGCACTACAATATTAACAAAACATCCTTACTGATCATCCTCAAAAGAGGCACGGATCACTAGGAAACAACATGAACATATGGCAATATGAGATAAACAGCTCAAAGACTTAGTGGAATTGCTAAGTCCCTGAAAACAGAATTAACAAGTGCACCACTTTGCAAGCTTGTGCTAGTCACCACACACATCACAAAAATAAATGGGTTGCACCTCTGGAAAGATGACAAAACCCTTAACAAAACATATGTAGAACATCAGGGCATATCATGCACACATTAATCATGGCAAAACTGACAAAAACCTAAATGGAGTAGCAGATCTGACAATTATCTCAAGTAGCCCTCTTCTAACAGCATTTCGGGCATCAAGATGAACTCAAATGAAAATGATACAATGGAACAAAATGATGTACTCTCTGAGCTGAACATTTTGATATGATATATGCCAAAAATGGAGCTACAGATGCAAAGTTACGGCACGATGAACATGGGCACTTGAAACGGAAAATATCAGGGACTTAGTAGAATTTTCGACCTCCGGATCTAGGGTTCGTCCGGCGCGCGAACCGAGTTGGCGGCGCGGCTCGCCGGAGAGGACCCGGAGCTCGCCGGAGAGGGGTGCCGGCGCCGGATCTGGGCGTGGGGATGCCGGATCTGGCCGGCGGTGGGGCGGCGACGGCGGAGCGCGGCGTCGGCGGGGGCGGCGTGGTCGAGG